>NC_092262.1:4340086-4350086 GCF_036320965.1 Panulirus ornatus | reverse complement strand
TATATATATATATATATATATATATATATATATATATATGATTAAAGGCAGCAAATATGAAATATGTATATGTGTGTATATGTATATGTATGTGTATTTATATATATGTATATATTGAAATGTATAGGTATGTAAATGTGCGTGTGTCGTCGTGTATGTATATGAATATGTAAGTAAGTGGGTTGGGCCATTCTTTCGTCGCTTTCCTTGCGCTACCTCGCCAACGCGAGAGACAGCGACGAAATATAATAAATGATATATATATATATATATATATATATATATATATATATATATATATATATATATATATATATATATATATATATATATATATATATATATATATATATATATATATATATATATATATATATATATATATTCCTCGCGTGTCGTAGAAAGCGACTAGAGGGGACGGGAGCGGGGGGCCGGAAATCCTCCCCTCCTTGTATTAACTTTCTAAAATGGGAAACAGAAGAAGGAGTCACGCGGGGAGTGATCATCCTCCTCGAAGGCTCAGAGTGGGGTGCCTAAATGTGTGTGGATGTAACCAAGATGTGAAAAAAGGAGAGATAGGTAGTATGTTTGAGGAAAGGAACCTGGATGTTTTGGCTCTGAGTGAAACGAAGCTCAAGGGTAAAGGGGAAGAGTGGTTTGGAAATGTCTGGGGAGTGAAGTCAGGGGTTAGTGAGAGGACAAGAGCAAGGGAAGGAGTAGCAATACTCCTGAAACAGGAGTTGTGGGAGTATGTGATAGAATGTAAGAAAGTAAATTCTCGATTAATATGGGTAAAATTGAAAGTTGATGGAGAGAGGTGGGTGATTATTGGTGCATATGCACCTGGGCATGAGAAGAAAGATCATGAGAGGCAAGTGTTTTGGGAGCAGCTGAATGAGTGTGTTAGCGGTTTTGATGCACGAGACCGGGTTATAGTGATGGGTGATTTGAATGCAAAGGTGAGTAATGTGGCAGTTGAGGGAATAATGGGTATGCATGGGGTGTTCAGTGTTGTAAATGGAAATGGTGAAGAGCTTGTAGATTTATGTGCTGAAAAAGGACTGATGATTGGGAATACCTGGTTTAAAAAGCGAGATATACATAAGTATACTTATGTAAGTAGGAGAGATGGCCAGAAAGCGTTATTGGATTACGTGTTAATTGACAGGCGTGCGAAAGAGAGACTTTTGGATGTTAATGTGCTGAGAGGTGCAACTGGAGGGATGTCTGATCATTATCTTGTGGAGGCTAAGGTGAAGATTAGTATGGGTTTTCAGAAAAGAGGAGTGAATGTTGGGGTGAAGAAGGTGGTGAGAGTAAGTGAGCTTGGGAAGGAGACCTGTGTGGGGAAGTACCAGGAGAGACTGTGTACAGAATGGAAAAAGGTGAGAACAATGGAAGTAAGGGGAGTGGGGGAGGAATGGGATGTATTTAGGGAATCAGTGATGGATTGCGCAAAAGATGCTTGTGGCATGAGAAGAGTGGGAGGTGGGCTGTTTAGAAAGGGTAGTGAGTGGTGGGATGAAGAAGTAAGAGTATTAGTGAAAGAGAAGAGAGAGGCATTTGGACGATTTTTGCAGGGAAAAAATGCAATTGAGTGGGAGAAGTATAAAAGAAAGAGACAGGAGGTCAAGAGAAAGGTGCAAGAGGTGAAAAAAAGGGCAAATGAGAGTTGGGGTGAGAGACTATCAGTAAATTTTAGGGAGAATAAAAAGATGTTCTGGAAGGAGGTAAATAGGGTGCGTAAGACAAGGGAGCAAATGGGAACTTCAATGAAGGGCGTAAATGGGGAGGTGATAACAAGTAGCGGTGATGTGAGAAGGAGATGGAATGAGTATTTTTGAAGGTTTGTTGAATGTGTCTGATGACAGAGTGGCAGATATAGGGTGTTTTGGTCGAGGTGGTGTGCAAAGTGAGAGGGTTAGGGAAAATGATTTGGTAAACAGAGAAGAGGTAGTAAAAGCTTTGCGGAAGATGAAAGCCGGCAAGGCAGCAGGTTTGGATGGTATTGCAGTGGAATTTATTAAAAAAGGGGGTGACTGTATTGTTGACTGGTTGGTAAGGTTATTTAATGTATGTATGACTCATGGTGAGGTGCCTGAGGATTGGCGGAATGCGTGCATAGTGCCATTGTACAAAGGCAAAGGGGATAAGAGTGAGTGCTCAAATTACAGAGGTATAAGTTTGTTGAGTATTCCTGGTAAATTATATGGGAGGGTATTGATTGAGAGGGTGAAGGCATGTACAGAGCATCAGATTGGGGAAGAGCAGTGCGGTTTCAGAAGTGGTAGAGGATGTGTGGATCAGGTGTTTGCTTTGAAGAATGTATGTGAGAAATACTTAGAAAAGCAAATGGATTTGTATGTAGCATTTATGGATCTGGAGAAGGCATATGATAGAGTTGATAGAGATGCTCTGTGGAAGGTATTAAGAATATATGGTGTGGGAGGCAAGTTGTTAGAAGCAGTGAAAAGTTTTTATCGAGGATGTAAGGCATGTGTACGTGTAGGAAGAGAGGAAAGTGATTGGTTCTCAGTGAATGTAGGTTTGCGGCAGGGGTGTGTGATGTCTCCATGGTTGTTTAATTTGTTTATGGATGGGGTTGTTAGGGAGGTAAATGCAAGAGTCCTGGAAAGAGGGGCAAGTATGAAGTCTGTTGGGGATGAGAGAGCTTGGGAAGTGAGTCAGTTGTTGTTCGCTGATGATACAGCACTGGTGGCTGATTCATGTGAGAAACTGCAGAAGCTGGTGACTGAGTTTGGTAAAGTGTGTGGAAGAAGAAAGTTAAGAGTAAATGGGAATAAGAGCAAGGTTATTAGGTACAGTAGGGGTGAGGGTCAAGTCAATTGGGAGGTGAGTTTGAATGGAGAAAAACCGGAGGAAGTGAAGTGTTTTAGATATCTGGGAGTGGATCTGGCAGCGGATGGAACCATGGAAGCGGAAGTGGATCATAGGGTGGGGGAGGGGGCGAAAATTTTGGGAGCCTTGAAAAATGTGTGGAAGTCGAGAACATTATCTCGGAAAGCAAAAATGGGTATGTTTGAAGGAATAGTGGTTCCAACAATGTTGTATGGTTGCGAGGCGTGGGCTATGGATAGAGATGTGCGCAGGAGGATGGATGTGCTGGAAATGAGATGTTTGAGGACAATGTGTGGTGTGAGGTGGTTTGATCGAGTAAGTAACGTAAGGGTAAGAGAGATGTGTGGAAATAAAAAGAGCGTGGTTGAGAGAGCAGAAGAGGGTGTTTTGAAATGGTTTGGGCACATGGAGAGAATGAGTGAGGAAAGATTGACCAAGAGGATATATGTGTCGGAGGTGGAGGGAACGAGGAGAAGAGGGAGACCAAATTGGAGGTGGAAAGATGGAGTGAAAAAGATTTTGTGTGATCGGGGCCTGAACATGCAGGAGGGTGAAAGGAGGGCAAGGAATAGAGTGAATTGGAGCCATGTGGTATACAGGGGTTGACGTGCTGTCAGTGGATTGAATCAAGGCATGTGAAGCGTCTGGGGTAAACCATGGAAAGCTGTGTAGGTATGTATATTTGCGTGTGTGGACGTGTGTATGTAGATGTGTATGGGGGGGGGGGTTGGGCCATTTCTTTCGTCTGTTTCCTTGCGCTACCTCGCAAACGCGGGAGACAGCGACAAAGTATAAAAAAAAAAAAAAAAAAAAAAAAAAAAAAAAAATATATATATATATATATATATATACCGGAACTTGAGGGAGCAGAGCACAAGGTCATCCTGGCCCTGCAACTGATTGGTGCGCAGCCTTGAAGCTGGATTAGCCCCGGCGTAACTCCTACAGAATCCGTCTCACTTATCCTATCTCTCTCTCCCCCCGCCTCCTCTCCCCCCGCCTCCTCTCCCCGCGCCTCCTCTCCCCCCGCCTCCTCCCAGCGCCTCCTCTCCCCCGCCTCCTCTCCCCTGCTCCTCTCCCCTGCCTCCTCTCCCCTGCCTCCTCTCACCCCGCCTCCTCTCCCCGCGCCTCCTCTCCCCCCGCCTCCTCTCCCCGCGCCTCCTCTCCCCGCGCCTCCTCTCCCCGCGCCTCCTCTCCCCCCTCCTCCTCTCCCTCCGCCTCCTCTCCCCCCGCCTCCTCTCCCCCCGCCTCCTCTCCCCAGTAAACAAGACGTCATCATCCCCCCCCCAGGCCGTACTTCGCAATCTCATGAAAGAAAATGATAAAAAGATAAACAAAATAAAGCGTTTATTAAGTTTGCCTTAAATAATACGTTTTCCTTTGGGAAATCTTGGCTCGGTCGCCTCAACCATAAAATTTGGCTTAAGTAGAATTAATGAAAGCATTTCTCTCTCTCTCTCTCTCTCTCTCTCTCTCTCTCTCTCTCTCTCTCTTGGTGTGAGAATATACGATATTCAAAACGAATATTTCTTGTGCTTTACATCACTTCCACTGCAGATATATTTATATATATATATATATATATATATATATATATATATATATATATATATATATATATTTTATTTATTTATGTTTATTTTGCTTCATCGCTGTCTCCCGCGTTAGCGAGGTAGCGCAAGGAAACAGATGAGGAATGGCCCAACCCGCCCACATACACATGTATATACATAAACACCTATACACGTACATATACATACATATACATTTCAACGTATACATACATATACATACACAGATATATACATATAAACACATGTACATATTCATACAAGCTGCCTTCATCCATTCCCGTCGCCACCCCGGCACACATGAAACAGCACACCCCCCCCCCCCTTCCTTCAGTGATATCATTATACTTTTCACTTATATTTTTCACTTATATCCAAAGATTCATTACATCATCTAATTCTTATTTTTAGCCACTAATGAATCCTTCATTGATAAATTAGCGATTAATCTTTTTTTATATATTGTTATTCTAGTTTTATCATTACATACGAGCTACGATAAGTGACTGATAAGTGACTGTGAGTGAGTCACTTGAGGAATGTCCTCAGGATAAGTGACTTATACTTAAGTGTCTGATGGTAACAGAAGTGTCTGTGTCTCTCTTAAGTTCAAGTTCTTAAATAAAAGTTGAGAAATCGAGAGAGTTTGTGGAGAGCCAGAGCATCTGTCACACCCAGAAGAATGGCAGAGTGCGTGTGGAAGCAGACCAGGACACGTAGAGTGCGTGTGGAAGCAGACCAGGGCACGTAGAGTGCGTGTGGAAGCAGACCAGGACACGTAGAGTGCGTGTGGAAGCAGACCAGGGCCAGTAGAGTGCGTGTGGAAGCAGACTAGGGAACGTAGAGTGCGTGTGGAAGCATACCAGGGCACGTAGAGTGCGTGTGGAAGCAGACCAGGGCCAGTAGAAACCGTGTGGAAGCAGACTAGGGCACGTAGAGTGCGTGTGGAGCAGACCAGGGCCAGTAGAGTGCGTGTGGAGCAGACCAGGGACAGGAGAGTGCGTGTATAGCAGACTAGGGCTAGTGGAGTGCGTGAGGAAGCAGACTAGGGATAGTGGAGTGCGTGTGGAGCAAATCAGTGTAAGTAGAGTGTGTGTTGAACACTTCAGGGTAAGTAGAGTGAGTTTGTGTGTGTGTGTGTGTGACCAACCACGTAGTGTGTTCTACCACTGTCATACACAAGTCTCCAGTTCTCAGTCTCTGGTCACAATATACAGAAAGTCAACAACCCACACGTAAGGAAGTGTTATGACTAATGTAGAAACTCAAGATGGCTTTGTGTGAGGCCAGTTTTTTTCTTTAAAAAGACATATGGGAAGTATGAGCGACTGTGGAAACAAGAAGTGTTTACGAAAAAAATGCCTTTGAGACCCTGGGGTGAAAAAAAATGTGTCAAGCTGGTGCAGTTTAGGACAAGGGGGGAGAGAGAGAGAGAGAGAGAGAGAATGTTTTTTTAGTCTCCCCAAACAATTGCAGAGAGAGAGAGAGAGAGAGAGAGAGAGGGAGAGAGATACAGACAGACATAGACAGAGTCTTTGAACAAAAAAGGTACACAGAGGTGGGGATAAAAGTACAACCATCTTCTGAAAGTTCCACAGACGAAATCTTTATCACAGAGTTGTGTAAGAGGTCTTTCGGGCTGAGCCCCACTTTGTCTCTCTCTCTCTCTGTCTCTCTCTCTTTGTCTTTCTCTCTCTTTCTCTCACTCACTCTTCCCACTCACATTGTTTCCCTCCTTGTGTCTCGAATTCCTATTTCTTCTCATTATGCTAATGTCCCGTACCTCATACATCTCTCCCCTCATTAAGTTCAATCTAACTCCCTAATTATATACGTATATATATATATATATATATATATATATATATATATATATATATATATATATATATATAGATAGATAGATAGATAGATAGATAGATAGGAGGGTATTGACTGAGGGGGTGAAGGCATGTACAGAGCATTAGATTGGAGAAGAGCAATGTGCTTTTAGAAGTGGTATGGAGAAGATATATTCTATTGGATCTAAGTTAAAGTATCCTAGATCTTTCATTGATAAATCCCTTAAGTTAGCAAAGAAATCATTTTATAGAGTTGAGCCCAAACCTCCCATTGACACCAAGAATCTTTTAGTTCTCGGTTTTCATAATAATTTCACTTTGCTTCCCATGTTGCTTAAATCCTTTAACGTAAATATTGCCTCTAACAACAATAATACTATAAAGAATATCTAAATCAGGAATTCACTAGAAAATTCTCTTGGATGCAGCTATAAAGTGCCTTGTGGAAACTGTGATAAATTTTATGTTGGTCAGACTGGTAAGAATCTTTCTGTTAGACTTAAGCAACATAAATATAGTATAAGAACGGGACAAGAATCAAATGCCTTGTTTAATCACGTTAAAAACCATGATCATTGTATTGACTGGAGTAATGCCATCTCAGTTATTAACTCTAACTCTATTACCACGAGAAATATCATTGAATCTTCTATTATTGAATACACAAAGAATTATGATTTTAATATCAGTAACGGTCTATACAAATTAGAAGACTTTATTGTTGATGAAATTTGTAACATAAGTTTATGAAAGCTCGTTATATGTTTTGGACAATCACATGTTTACCAAATGGCGTCCTAGCTTCGTCTCTTCGTTGTATATCAACTGACTGTTATATTTCTCTCTTGTATCTCCCCTAATGATGTGATTATTACACGAAAGTGCACTTGGGAACTTATCGTGTTTCATTTTCCCCGTGGACTCATAGAAATATATATATATATATATATATATATATATATATATATATATATATATATATATATATATACACGCTTCTTCCTCCCCTCTTCCTCCTCCCCTTCTTCTTCCCCCTCAACCTCCACACGCCCCCCCCCCACCCGTGTGGTGGGAGGCTCATTTCCGTGTTAATTAGCAGAGCTGATCCCCGGGGAAATTTTGGTTCTTGGGAAGAAAGTGGCGATGCCGGAGTTGTGTGTGAGAGAGAGAGAGAGAGAGAGAGAGAGAGAGAGAGAGAGAGAGAGAGAGAGAGAGAGAGAGAGAGAGAGAGAGAGAGAGAGAGAGATTTTCTTTTAGCAAGGACAACAACAACAACAACAACAACAACAACAACAACAACAACACCATCATGCCTGACAGTTCAAAATAATGAAGGTTGTTCGTTATAATCTTCTGAGATCATAACTTTTAAAGATCTATAACTACAACCTCTACTCTCTGATATCATAACTCTTCTAACTAGATAATCACAACCACTGCTTTCTGAAATCATAACTCTTCTAACTAAATAATCACAAACTCTACTTCTTGAAATCATAACTCTTCTAACTAAATAATCACAACCTCTACTTCCTGAAATCATAACTTATGAAACTAAATAATCACAACCTCTACTTCCTGAAATCATAACTTTTAAAAATCTATAACTACAACCTCTGCTTACTGAAATCATAACTATCAACCTAACCATTGAATGTTGTAATTTCTAAAGCTATAACTTCCAAAGCAACTCCTGCCTCTACCATCTGATGTTGTAGTTTGCTAAAATAACTACTGCCTCTACTCTCTGAAGTTATGATTTACTTTTTTCTATGTTACTTAAAAAAGTAGACTACAACCGCTAGTTAAATCTATGATACAGAATACAGTAAGCGTCTCAGACAAAATACAGCGTCTGGTTGACACTCAGAATACATTATCTGGTTTGGAATACAATATGCTTCATACATCCTCCTCTCCCTTAACCATCATGTATCCACCAGCAACCTTTACACGTGATAGGAAAGGGAGAGGTCTGGGAGAGTGAGAGGGCTGGGAGAGTGAGAGGTCTGGGAGAGTGAGAGGTCTGGGAGAGTGAGAGGGCTGGAAGAATGAGAGGTCTGGGAGAATGAGAGGTCTGGGAGAGTGAGAGGTCTGGGAGAGTGAGAGGGCTGGGAGAGTGAGAGGGCTGGGAGAGTGAGAGGTCTGGGAGAGTGAGAGGGCTGGGAGAGTGAGAGGACTGGGAGAGTGAGAGGGCTGGGAGAGTGAGAGGGCTGGGAGACTGAGAGGACTGGGAGATGAGAGGGCTGGGAGAGTGAGAGGGCTGGGAGAGTGAGAGGACTGGGAGAGTGAGAGGGCTGGGAGAGTGAGAGGGCTGGGAGAGTGAGAGGACTGGGAGAGTGAGAGGGCTGGGAGAGTGAGAGGGCTGGGAGAGTGAGAGGGCTGGGAGAGTGAGAGGACTGGGAGAGTGAGAGGGCTGGGAGAGTGAGAGGGCTGGGAGAGTGAGAGGACTGGGAGAGTGAGAGGGCTGGGAGAGTGAGAGGACTGGGAGAGTGAGAGGGCTGGGAGAGTGAGAGGACTGGGAGAGTGAGAGGGCTGGGAGAGTGAGAGGTCTGGGAGAGTGAGAGGGCTGGGAGAGTGAGAGGGCTGGAAGAGTGAGAGGGCTGGGAGAGTGAGAGGACTGGGAGAGTGAGAGGGCTGGGAGAGTGAGAGGACTGGGAGAGTGAGAGGGCTGGGAGAGTGAGAGGGCTGGGAGAGTGAGAGGGCTGGGAGAGTGAGAGGACTGGGAGAGTGAGAGGACTGGGAGTGAGAGGGCTGGGAGAGTGAGAGGGCTGGGAGAGTGACAGGACTGGGAGAGTGAGAGGGCTGGGAGAGTGAGAGGACTGGGAGAGTGAGAGGACTGGGAGATGAGAGGGCTGGGAGAGTGAGAGGACTGGGAGAGTGAGAGGGCTGGGAGAGTGAGAGGACTGGGAGATGAGAGGACTGGGAGAGTGAGAGGGCTGGGAGAGTGAGAGGACTGGGAGAGTGAGAGGGCTGGGAGAGTGAGAGGACTGGGAGAGTGAGAGGGCTGGGAGAGTGAGAGGACTGGGAGAGTGAGAGGGCTGGGAGAGTGAGAGGGCTGGGAGAGTGACAGGACTGGGAGAGTGAGAGGGCTGGGAGAGTGAGAGGACTGGGAGAATGAGAGGACTGGGAGAGTGAGAGGGCTGGGAGAGTGAGAGGACTGGGAGATGAGAGGGCTGGGAGAGTGAGAGGCGAGGGCTGGGAGAGTGAGAGGTCTGGGAGAGTGAGAGGGCTGGGAGAGTGAGAGGGCTGGGAGAGTGAGAGGGCTGGGAGAGTGAGAGGACTGGGAGAGTGAGAGGGCTGGGAGAGTGAGAGGACTGGGAGAGTGAGAGGACTGGGAGAGTGAGAGGACTGGGAGAGTGAGAGGACTGGGAGAGTGAGAGGGCTGGGAGAGTGAGAGGCGAGGGCTGGGAGAGTGAGAGGGCTGGGAGAGTGAGAGGACTGGGAGAGTGAGAGGTCTGGGAGAGTGTGAGGGCTGGGAGAGTGAGAGGGCTGGAAGAGTGAGAGGGCTGGGAGGGTGACAGGACTGGGAGAGTGAGAGGGCTGGGAGAGTGAGAGGACTGGGAGAGTGAGAGGACTGGGAGAGTGAGAGGACTGGGAGAGTGAGAGGGCTGGGAGAGTGAGAGGGCTGGGAGAGTGAGAGGACTGGGAGAGTGAGAGGTCTGGGAGAGTGTGAGGGCTGGGAGAGTGAGAGGCGAGGGCTGGGAGAGTGAGAGGTCTGGAAGAGTG
>NC_092262.1:4327586-4330086 GCF_036320965.1 Panulirus ornatus | reverse complement strand
ACATCTCTCTCTCTCTCTCTCTCTCTCTCTCTCTCTCTCTCTCTCTCTCTCTCTCTCTCTCTCTCTCATCATTACACGCAAATCTAGCTACGACAAGAGGGGAGTGCAAGAGAGAGAGAGAGAGAGAGAGAGAGAGAGAGAGAGAGAGAGAGAGAGAGAACACCCCCCTCCCCGCTTTTCATTCACTCCCTCTCCAAGGATTGCTCCTAATTAGTGTTGATAGATCATATGAGAGAAATTAGCCTATATGAGACTCCAGGAATTGTAATAATTAGTCCAGCTGGTCATACACCATGTGGATTATTGACCTGGGGGGGTGCTGGGGGGGGGGAAGGGTGGGACACTGAGTATGAGAGAAGATTGGACATTGTATATATATATATATATATATATATATATATATATATATATATATATAGACTGAGTTTATAAAGATCTGCTTGTAGATTCTTAAGTGTGGCGAGGTGGCGACGGAAATAGATGAAGTCAGCCAGTGTGAATATGTACATGTCTATATATATATATATGTATATGTCTGTGTATGTATATGTATGTATACGTTGAAATGTATAGGTATGTATATGTGCGTGTGTGGACGTGTATGTATATACATGTGTATGTGGGTGGGTTGGGCCATTCTTTCGTCTGTTTCCATGCGCTACCTCGCTAACGCGGGAGTCAGCGACAAAGTATAATATAACAATATTATATATATATATATATATATATATATATATATATATATATATATATATATATATATATATATATATATATATTTAGAGGTTCTTGATGTTTGTATATATAGAATATGTTACTGTTTATATGTCTAACTGTTCACTGCAAATTCATACAGTTGTATTGACTGTATAAGTGTCTGGTGGGTGACTGTATATGTGTCTGGTGGGTGACTGTATATGTGTCTGGTGGGTGACTGTATAAATGAAGTTTGTGGTCACGTAAACACGACCAAGTGACCTCTGTAGGCGGGACGACCCTTAAACACGACCCTGAGGTCTGACCTTTGACCTGACCTGTTTCTCACATGCATCTGTCGCTTCCATCTACTCGCTTACCTAACTATCTATCGAGCTATCTATCTATCTACTAACCTCTCTCTCTCTGTATCTCTGTATCTATATAAAGGCCGCGTCTTGGATATTTATACTGCCGTGTCCTGGACATTTAAATTGGTATTTCTGAGATAAATAAACTGGCACTTGAGCGTAAAAGGGAAGACGAGGGTGGGCGTTTTAAAACTGAGATGCAGACGATATGTGGCATTTAAACTTTACTAAGTCAGAGGCATTTATACCCACCACGTGCCGAGCATTTAAATCCGATGCGACACAAGCATTAAACCCAGTAGGTCTCGGGCATTTAAATCCGGCACAGCTCGAGAATTTAAAAGCCATAACGCCTCAAGCATTTAAACCCGCCTCGCGCCTCTGGCATTTAAACCAGCCCGTCTGAGGCATTTAAAGTGGCACATTTCTGGCTTTTAAATATGGCTGAATAAAATGATGGGAATGTTATTTTGTAATGGCTGGATAATGAGCAAGTCTCGCTAGATCAGTGCAGCAAAACGCGCTACAACCCCTGGATAACGTAGCAATACGCGCTACAACCCCTGAACAACGTAGCAGTACGCGCTACAAACTCCTGGATAACTTAGCAACACACGCTACAAACCCCTGGATAACGTAGCAATAAACGCTACAAACCCCTGGATAACGTAGCAATAAACGCTACAAAGCCCTGGATAACGTAGCAACACGCGCTACAAACCCCTGGATAACGTAGCAATAAACGCTACAAAGCCCTGGATAACGTAGCAATACACGCTACAAACCCCTGGATAACGTAGCAATACACGCTACAAACCCGTGGATGAGAAGAAGACGAAGACACATACAAGACGAGCAACTCCTTCACTTTATAAGGGACAAGTGTGTGATGCCTGAGATGCCAACGTTTAATTTCCACTCTAATTACAACAGAAATCGAGTCTAAAAAGAAAAAAAACATGGAGGATTAAGTTAATCACAAGATATTCACTTGTGTAAGCTGGCCATCACACAGCGGGCGAACCTCAGGGTAAACAAGTCGGAGGAAAATTACAACCCATTTTCTAACAACAAATTTTTCATCCTTAGATGGATGGGTTAACGCCTGTTGTGGAAGGAGTTCACCATACCCTGCTACTGGAGGTAGCGCAGCCTGGAAGCTGTAGCTGCATTCTTAGAAAATGGGGCTCAGGTGTGTGTGTTGTGTGTGTGTGTGTGTGTGTGTGTGTGTGTATAATAGATTATAATACAAAATACAGCCACGATCGTAAAATACAGCAAAGCTGATAGATTCAAAATACATCTTGACACACTGTATAAACTTATAATTTATCCTAACCCCAGGGGCACTGGAGTATGTATTTGACCCCATGATTTCTCATATAGACATACAGACTTCTCAAGAAACATTAACACCAGACAACCATCCAGAA
>NC_092262.1:4320086-4322586 GCF_036320965.1 Panulirus ornatus | reverse complement strand
CATACTGTCCTCAGCCACTGCATCTCCAACACACTCACAATTACCCAGAACATGAGTCTCTCCTCCCACACATTCCTCAGTGCACCCAGAACATGAGCCTCCTCTCACACACATTCCTCAGTGCACCCAGAACATGAGCCTCCCCTCCCACACATTCCTCGGTGCACCCAGAACATGAGCCTCCCCTCCCACACATTCCTCAGTGCACCCAGAACATGGGCCTCCCCTCCCACACATTCCTCAGTGCACCCAGAACACGAGCCTACCCTCCCATAGAACATCATTTCAACTTCCAGTGTTGCGCTTCGGCCATGTTCACTACCAGGCACCTAAGCACTCCAGATCTTTCTTATCTAAACTCACACTCAAACCATCCTGTCTCGCCCCCCTTGTTGCATTTCACTGACTTAATTTTGATCACATTCATTCCCAAATTTTTCCCATCACACTTAGCCTTTGAAGCCAGCCTCTAGAACTGGTGTTCCCAGACTTTTGAATCTGTCGACTCTATCACAGATTTCCTGAGCCTTTAACCTTCCCCTGATCACATACTCAGTAAATGAAAATTATATAGAAAATACCTTTTAATTGAAGTCTACATTATGAATGAGATGGATGGGCCTAATAACAATCATTAAGGCATAATTTTCCAGCATTTTATATGAAGAAAAAAACCTGCTTTGCCTTTCCAATCGCTTTATATTCCATCGACTATTCAAAATTTAAATTTTTTTGACCCCTAGAATTCTATCGACCCCATGTCGACCCTAGACATTCATCAACCCCCTGCACATGCCCGTCGACCCCTGGGAGTCTAAAACGACCACCTCGGGAACCACTGTTTCTACAGGGTGTTCATCTTGCGAAGTCTGCCACCAGACCCGCGTCATCTGCTAACAGCAAATGCCTCAGCATCCTACCCTCGCCCCAACCTCCCACCACAGCAAGTTACAGACCAGGTCTTCTGTGCCATGACTCACATAGTTATCTTCCTAGCCATCCCATCCAGGACCATATGTATATATATATATATATATATATATATATATATATATATATATATATATATATATATATTGGATAGATAGAGAAGTAGCTACATAAACAGATAGATAGGATGGTACACAACAGATCAAGACAGAAGTACATCAAGAGAGATTTTCACCTTAATCAACTACGTCATGATGGTCGACACTCACTCTGAGGTGGCGGAGTGGCATCACATGTCCTTCTTGCACCGAGCCCTGTGTCTGGATGGTACTCCATGTGGGCCAACATCTGGCCATCGTCTGGCCCACCCTGGCCGCTACCGGTGGCCCGAGACAAGCTAGGGGGGGAGACGGGCAGCTCTGGGCCACACTAGCCAACTCCCCCAAATTAATCCAGGAAATGTGAGGCAGTAAACATTGTCACAACAACCATGTGGTGGGTCCTCCTGGGACGTGGCTTTGTCTACCTTCCCTCACTGCCGCCAGGGGCGCTGGCTGTCCCACACGCTTCACACACCACCAAGCCTCAAATCCCTGGTTCGAACCTTGATGTTGCTGCTTCAAAGCTTCATTCACCATTTGCTAGTATTTACCCATACGTAAAGGAAATCTACGAGTTACAGTAATGGTGACTGGGTTGTACACTGGTAGAAGTCCATCTCTTGTGTACGTGTTGTGTTTGCTTCGTCTAAGGTCTCAGTGTTTCGACGGTGTCTCGAAATGTCTCGTTATTGGTTCATATCTAAGTTCGCTTCCTCTTAGTTGTTTCGTTCGACGTCTGATTGTTTCATGAGCTGTTTCGAAGCAACAATTGCCACCTCGTTGATTCGCTCGTTCACCTGAAGACTCATTCACTTCATCAAGGATATATTTGTGGTCACAGAGCATCGTTCACTCCCTAAAATCCTCGTTTAAAGAGTCACATTTTCTCGTATTATCTCTTTACACAGTATTGAGTCTCATACATTGTCTCAAAAATCGATCATATCCAGGTTTTCTGCATCTCAAAATCTCTCGCACTGCTTCAGTGTCTTTTTTGAGAGTATCATATGGTCTTCGAGGCCTCACTCACTGCTTCACATATCATATCATGCCAGACTTGCTTATGAACATAGTTCTCAAACACTACACCAAGATTATCGTATAAGGCTTTGACATCTCTTTCAGTGATGCAATAAAGCAACACTCGGTGTTCCAAGTCCTTATCACTACTTCATAGCGTCCTTCAGTGACTCGAAACCTCTTTCATCTATCACTAAGTCTCGTTCACTGCCTCGAAGCCTCTCTCTCTCTCTCTCTCTCTCTCTCTCTCTCTCTCTCTCTCTCTCTCTCTCTCTCTCTCAGAATCTCTAACTGATATTTACATCCATGATATTATACTTAACCCTTAATGCCACACTCATAAGATCGAAGTTTCACTCACTGTCTCGAAGCCTCATTCGAGGCCTTGTTTACTGAAAACCAATATAGTTTCCAAGTAATGTAATTCAATAACAGGAGATTCGGAACTC
>NC_092262.1:4302586-4315086 GCF_036320965.1 Panulirus ornatus | reverse complement strand
TTATCAGAAACAGAAAATGGGGTGCGGTGGGGTAAGGGGGAGGGGGGGGGAGGGAGGAACATTAAAACAATGGTCCGAACTGATGAACGAGGGGGGGGGTGGTTTAGAGAGGGTCTCTCTCTCTCTCTCTCTCTCTCTCTCTCTCTCTCTCTCTAAACAGCGCCAACTTTCCTATTTAAAACAACAAAAAACGCATTGAGGTTGTCCGCTACAATAAGCAAATCCACAATCGCGTTTATCAGCGTGCAACCAATTAAACGACCACCTGGTTATAACGACCACCTGGTTATAACGACCACCTGGTTATAACGAACGTGTCTAGTTAAAGAGACCCTTCGCGTAATATGAACTCAAATACAACGAAACTCTCTCTCGTACGACCACTCGCATAACTCGAACAACCTCCCTATAGCGACCACCGGATAACTGACCACCTGTAATAGGCGAAGTTCGCGAACACAGACCCGTCTATAAAGACCATTCATCTAAATGGTCCATTAACGGGAATACATTATGGTCGTTGTATGAGGGTGGAGGGTACGGGGGGGGGGGTGTTGTATTGTCCACCAGGGGCACTACCACTACTACTACTACAACTACAACACCCCCCTCCCCACCCCCTCCCCTACAACATCATCCCCCTCCCCTACAACACCCCCCCCTCCCCCACCCTCCCTTCTAGACTCCAACGCGTACGCTAAATTACCCCACCCTCATTTGCATATCATTTTCATATAATTTTTGTTTTTTGTCTTTTTTTTTGTTTCGTAACTTTGTCTTTGTTAATACGTGGGTTGAGAACTTTACATAGCTCGTTGTTATATAGTTAATGTGAGGCAACGCCCCCCCCCAACCCCCCCACACACTCCGTCACAGAATAGATAATGATGAGTGTAAAGTCATAGTCTCTCTCTCTCTCTCTCTCTCTCTCTCTCTCTCTCTGCCTGTCTATCTACCCATTTGTCTGCCTATCTATCTATCTATCTATCTATCTATCTATCTATCTTTCTCTCTACCTATCTATCTATCCATCTATCTATCTATCCATCGATCTATCTTCTTATATATCTACCAATCTATCTCTCATCTATCTATCTATTCATTTACCTATCTACCTACCTATCTATCGAGCTACCTACCTATCTATCTATCTATCTTATCTTTATCTATGAACATTGTCAGATAAGAGAGCCTCAGGGGTATTGAAGGTGACGTGTAATGTTTATTTCTAAGTCCGGAGCTTTGAGTCCGCTGACCGAAGAGAGAGAGAGAGAGAGAGAGAGAGAGAGAGAGAGAGAGAGAGAGAGAGAGAGAGAGAGAGAGAGAGAGAGTGGTTGTGAGAGTGTGGGAGAGACCGCATGTGTGAGTGTGTGTGTGTGTGTGTGTGTGTGTGTGTGTGTGTGTGTGTGTGTGTGTAAGAGAGTGTGTGTGTGTGTGTGTGAGAGAGTGTGTGTGTGTGTGTGTGAGAGAGAGTGCGTGACAGTGTGCGTGTGTGAGAGAGCATGTGTGTGTGTGTGAGAGAGCATGTATGTGTGTGTGAGAGAGAGAGAGAGAGTGCGTGTGAGAGAGCGAGTATGTGAGAGTGTGAGTGTGGGAGATAGCTGGAGGAATAGCCCCCCCTCCCCTCCCTCCCCTACCCACACTCTCTTCAATAAAACAATAGACTGATTCGCCAGTCGGGTGTCGTGGGGGGAGGGGAGGGGAGGGGGAGGGGAGGGGAGGGGAGGGGAGGGGAGATGAGGGGAGGGGGAGAGGGAGGGTAACTGATTGGCTATTGAGAACAGAACATTGGCAGAGCAACAGTGTCTGGTGACACAGACGTGTGTGTGTGTGTGTCTGTGTGTGTGTGTGTGTGTGTGTGTGTCTGTGTGTGTGTCTGTGTGTGTGTGTGTGTGTCTGTGTGTGTCTGTGTGTGTCTGTGTGTGTGTGTGTGTGTGTCTGTGTGTGTGTGTGTCTGTGTGTGTGTGTGTGTGTGTGTCTGTGTGTGTGTCTGTGTGTGTGTGTGTGTGTGTCTGTGTGTGTGTGTGTGTGTCTGTGTGTGTGTGTGTGTGTGTGTGTGTCTGTGTGTGTCTGTGTGTGTGTGTATGTGTGTGTGTCTGTGTGTGTCTGTGTGTGTCTGTGTGTGTGTGTGTGTGTGTGTGTGTGTGTGTGTGTGTGTGTGTCCGGCTGTGTCGCAAGCCTCGGGGGTGGGGGGGGGCGGCATAGTCTGGAGGAAGGGGAAACAGAGAGAGAGAGAGAGAGAGAGAGAGAGAGAGAGAGAGAGAGAGAGAGAGAGAGAGAGAGAGAGAATAAACAGACAGACAGATGAATTATTGGACGACAGGGTCGTCATACGTAAAAGTCGTACACCGTCGTGCTCAAGGGTCGTACCGTCGTACCCTAGCGTCGTACCGTCGTGCTCAAGGGTCGTACCGTCGTACCCTAGCGTCGTACCGTCGTGTTCAATGGTCGTACCGTCGTGCTCAAGTGTCGTATACGTCGTGCTCATGGATCGTACCGTCGTACCCTAGCGTCGTACCGTCGTGTTCAATGGTCGTACCGTCGTGCTCAAGTGTCGTATACGTCGTGCTCATGGATCGTACCGTCGTACCCTAGCGTCGTACCGTCGTGCTCAAGGGTCGTATACGTCGTGCTCAAGTGTCGTACACCGTCGTGCTCAAGTGTCGTATACCGTCGTGTTCAAGGTTCGTATACCGTCGTGCTCAAGTGTCGTATACCGTCGTGCTCAAGTGTCGTATACCGTCGTGCTCAAGGATCGTACCGTTGTACCCTAGCGTCGTACCGTCGTGCTCAAGGTTGTCGTATACCGTCGTGCTCAAGTGTCGTATACCGTCGTGCTCAAGTGTCGTATACCGTCGTGCTCATGGATCGTACCGTCGTACCCTAGCGTCGTACCGTCGTGCTCAAGTGTCGTATACTGTCGTGCTCAAGGGTCGTATACCGTCGTGCTCAAGGATCGTACCGTCGTACCCTAGCGTCGTACCGTCGTGCTCAAGTGTCGTATACCGTCGTGCTCAAGGTTGTCGTATACCGTCGTGTTCAAGTGTCGTATACCGTCGTGCTCAAGTGTCGTATACCGTCGTGCTCATGGATCGTACCGTCGTACCCTAGCGTCGTACCGTCGTGTTCAAGTGTCGTATACTGTCGTGCTCAAGGGTCGTATACCGTCGTGCTCAAGGATCGTACCGTCGTACCCTAGCGTCGTACCGTCGTGCTCAAGTGTCGTATATCGTCGTACTCAAGGATCGTACCGTCGTACCCTAGCGTCGTACCGTCGTACTCAAGGATGGTACCGTCGTACCCTAGCGTCGTACCGTCGTGCTCGAGGGTTAGTGGGCAACTCACTTCATCACGTCAATTGCTCCGCCAGTATCGTCATGTGTACAGTAAACTGCCGGTGACTGCTGCCAGAGTGTCGTACGGCGCGACCGGCCATTTATAGCTCAGTCGTTGGCGGGAAATGTGGTCATAACAGTAAATTCTCGACGTAGTGTTGCCCTCCAGTTGTTTATGGTCGTACGTCAGGCAGAGATGGTGTTCTCGTACAGTGTTTATGTTCATACGCCAGGCAGCTATGGTACTCTCGTACAGTGCTTATGGTCGTATGTCTGGTAGCGATGGTACTCTCGTACAGTGCTTGTCTTCATACGTCAGGCAGCCATGGTACTGTCGCACAGCGTTTATGATCGTATGTCAGGCAGCGAGGGTACTGTCGTACAGTGTTTATGGTCATATGCCAGGCAGCGATGGTACTGTCGTACAGTGCTTATGGTCGTACGTCACGTAGCAACGGAACTGTCGTACAGCGTTTACTGTAGCTCGTCTGGCAGTGGCAGCGATGCAGTACGATATCTGCGATTCATGTGTCCAAAACTTATATTAAAATTCGAGCCATCAAATCAGAGAGAGAGAGAGAGAGAGAGAGAGAGAGAGAGAGAGAGAGAGAGAGAGAGAGAGTCTTTACGTTATAAAAGTCGTAAAAGATAACAAACCTGTCGGCCATTGGCGGAGGGGAGGGTCAAAGTGACGGTCGCAGGAAGAGACAGAGTGTGACGGAATGTGACGGAATGTGACGGGAGGATACAGAAGGGTGGAAGTGAGGGCAGGAAGGTAATGGGAAAGATTCTTTGAAAACACATTCGTATCCCCCCCAAAAAAAAAATCTTAAGTGCCCCATAAAATATCTTATTTTGAATATTAAAGACAACTACATAAATAATTCCTACTATTAATATAGTTCTTTTGTAATAGATAAAACCTACATTCACATTTACAAGGGAATCAATGGGAACTTCAGTGAAGGGGGCTAATGGGGAGGTGATAACAAGTAGTGGTGATGTGTGAAGGAGATGGAGTGAGTATTTTGAAGGTTTGTTGAATGTGTTTGATGATAGAGTGGCAGATATGGGGTGTTTTGGTCGAGGTGGTGTGCAAAGTGAGAGGGTAAGGTAAACAAAGAAGAGGTAGTAAAAGCTTTGCGGAAGATGAAAGCCGGCAAGGCAGCAGGTTTGGATGGTATTGCAGTGGAATTTATTAAAAAAAGGGGGTAACTGTATTGTTCACTGGTTGGTAAGGTTATTTAATGTATGTATGATTCATGGTGAGGTGCCTGAGGATTGACGGAATGCTTGCATAGTGCCATTGTATAAAGACAAAGGGGATAAAAGTGATTGCTCAAATTACAGAGATATAAGTTTGTTGAGTATTCCTGGGAAATTATATGGGAGGGTACTGATTGAGAGGGTGAAGACATGTACAGAGCATCAGATTGGGGAAAAGCAGCGTGGTTTCAGAAGTGGTAGAGGATGTATAGATCAGGTGTTTGCTTTGAAGAAGGTATGTGGAAAATACTTAGAAAAGCAAATGGATTTGTATGTAGCATTTATGGATCTGGAGAAGGCATATGATTGAGTTGATAGAGATGCTCTGTGGAAGGTATTAAGAATACATGGTGTGGGAGGCAAGTTGTTAGAAGCAGTGAAAAGTTTTTATTTAGGATGTAAGGCATGTGTACGTGTAGGAAGAGAGGAAAGTGATTGGTTCTCAGTGAATGTAGGTTTGCGGCAGGGGTGTGTGATGTTTCCATGGTTGTTTAATTTGTTTATGGATGGGGGTGTTAGGGAGGTGAATGCAAGAGTTTTGGAAAAGGGGGCAAGTATGCAGTCTGTTGTGGATGAGAGAGCTTGGGAAGTGAGTCAGTTGTTGTTTGCTGATGATACAGCGCTGGTGGCTGATTCGTGTGAGAAACTGCAGAAGCTGGTGACTGAGTTTGGTAAAGTGTGTGAAAGAAGAAAGCTGAGAGTAAATGTGAATAAGAGCAAGGTTATTAGGTACAGTAGAGTTGAGGGACAAGTCAATTGGGAGGTAAGTTTGAATGGAGAAAAACTGGAGGAAGTGAAGGAAGTGAAGTGAAGGAAACAGACGAAAGAATGGCCCAACCCACCCACATACACATGTATATACATACACGTCCACACACGCATGCATACCCTATAGATTTCAAAGTATGCATACATATACAAACACAGACATATACATATATACATATGTACGTATCCATACTTCCTGCCTTCATCCATTCCCGTCGCCACCCCGCCACACATGAAATAGCTTCCCCCACCTCCTCCCCCCGCGAGGTAGCGCCAGGAAAAAACAAATGTCCATATTCCTTCACACTCAGTCTGGATTTATATTATATCTTGATGTGATGCAGGGAAGGGGCCACACTGGTACGAATACTGAGTCGACAGTTAGCCCACAGTCAATGTAGCTGTTCATCCTCCCGCGGGGCTGGTCGATAAATAGGTACCTTAGTGTGTGTGTGTGTGTGTGTGTGTGTGTGTGTGTTTGTGTGTGTGTGTGTGTGTGTGTGTGTGTGTGTGTGTCTGTCTGTCTGTCTGTCTGTCTGTCTGTCTGTCTGTCTGTGTATGTGTGTGCGTCACATACAGAGTTTGAAAAATTTTATACAGTCACAAGTTCTCACACAACTCCAAACACGTTCACAACCACGCTCACAACCACGCTCAGAACCACGCTCACAAACACGCAGACCAACGTCAAATAAAACATAACGGAAAAATACACCCTAACATGTGGGCTACCGTCATCCCGTCCTCGAGAAAGAAAACGGGAGGAAAAAATATAGATAAAAAACAAAACCCTGGACACACGAGTTTTACTGATAGACTAAACTGCCAGAGCAAAAAAACTGCCCCCCCCCCCCCGCCCCCACACACACACACACTACACTACCAGCGGTGTATAAGGTTGCGACATCCGGAGAGAGAGAGAGAGAGAGAGAGAGAGAGAGAGAGAGAGAGAGAGAGAGAGAGAGAGAGAGAGAGAGAGAGAGAGCCACTCTCGTAAGACGACCTTTCCCGTGTATAATTCCATGGTGTTTTTCCCTGCTATACAAGAACGCTTCACTTAACGAGCAAACGAGGGATTATATTCCATTGTCTAATGAGAAGCTATGATTAGCTGTCCCATCGTATATAGCTGGGGGGGGGTCAAGGTATAGTAGCCTACAGCTATAATCTGAATGATTACTAATCCCCTAACAGACACCTTCAACTGTAAAAGACCGTATATATATATATATATATATATATATATATATATATATATATATATATATATATTGGAAAGGATCACAACTTTTGTGCGTGATCAAGATATTCCTATGAGTCCACGGGGAAAATGAAACACGATAAGTTCCCAAGTGCACTTTCGTGTCATAATCACATCATCAAGGGAGACACAAGAGAGAAATATAATAGTCACTTGATATATAACGAACAGACGTAGCTAGGACGCCATATATATATATATATATATATATATATATATATATATATATATATATATATATATATATATATATATATATATGATAGTCTGACTCCAGATATGTTTTATCTGACCACAGAAATATTGCAAAAGTTAGCCAGTATATAAGCAAGATTGCATCACGTTCTATTTCGCCAAGGGATATGTTTTAACCCAGTTGTGTCTGGCTGTCTGTGTGTGGGGCTGTTAGCTCTCTGTGGGGCTGTTAGCTCTGTGTGGGGCTGTTAGCTCTGTGTGGGACTGTTAGCTCTGTGTGGGGCTGTTAGCTCTGTGTGGGGCTGTTAGCTCTGTGTGGGGCTGTTAGCTCTGTGTGGGGCTGTTAGCTCTGTGCACAGATGTGGCAACAGCCTCTGTCAAGGCTGTTAAAGCTCTGACACAGACATGCACTGTCTCATATAGAAATTCTACTATCAAATAGATTCATAAAACAGGAGAAGTTACACTAGTCGACTGTTTATGTATATACATTTGTTTATATAAATAGCTGGAACTAAAGAGCTCCACAGGTTAAGCAGTTTTATGACCTTAAATGTGTGATGTAATTTACATACTCTGGAAGATCATATACAACTCTGACTTGGGAAAGGATCACAATTTTGCACGTGATCAGGTATATTCCTATGAGTCCACTGGGAAAATAAAACACGATAAGTTCCCAAGTGCAATTTCATGTGATAATCACATCATCAGGGGAGACACAAGAGAGAAATACAACAGTCAGTTGACATACCAAATGGCGTCCTGGCTACGTCTCTTCGTTGTATATCAACTGACTGTTATATTTCTCTCTTGTGTCTCCCCTGATGATGTGATTATTAGACGAAATTGCACTTGGCAACTTATCGTGTTTCATTTTCCCCGTGGACTCATATGATCTCGACATCACGAAAGCTTTGGAGAACAGTAAGCCAACGAGGGAACTATGATAACAAGCAGTTATGTTAACATCCAATTGATGGATAACTATGGTTGGAACGGAGCTCAAACTAACCAAGAAATTAACATGGATACAACAATATTAACAAGTGTTAAAATAGTCATGTGGCAAGAACCAGGAGATAAATATTTTGGACTGAGAAGACTAGAAATGGGAGGAGACTTAACGTGAAGTCATTAATTGTAAAAAAAGATAAGTAATTGAAAGCAATTAAAGACGAGTCTCAAATTAGGTGGTCCTAAGTGAACAGGTGGTTGAACATGAGGAGGCAGGTGGTCGACCCCACATGAGGGGTAGGTGGTCGTACCGTCGTGCTCAAGGGTCGTACCGTCGTGCTCAAGGGTCGTACCGTCGTGTTCAAGGGTCGTACCGTCGTGTTCAAGGGGTCGTACTGTCGTGTTCAAGGGTAGTACCGTCGTGCTCAAAGATCGTACCGTCGTGCTCACTGGTCGTACCGTCGTGTTCAAGGGTCGTACCATCGTGCCCAAGGGGTCGTACTGTCGTGTTCAAGGGTCGTACCGTCGTGCTCACTGGTCGTACCGTCGTGTTCAAGGGTCGTACCATCGTGCCCAAGGGGTCGCACTGTCGTGTTCAAGGTGTCGTACCGTCGTGTTCAAGGTGTCGTACCGTCGTGCTAAACAGGAATTCAAATTCTAAGACGTGTTGACAGAACTAATTTCCCTCACAATCCTTCAAAAACACTTACACAAACACAAGAGACACAGACGAATGGAAACATGAAACAAAAAAACCTCAAAGAATTAATTAAAAAAAAAAGTAATAAATAACAACATAATTCCAAAAAAGAAAAATAGGGGTTGAATGAAGAGTCATGGGTAGAAATGACTTTTGAGGTTAAAAAAGAAGAGAAAACAGGATGTGTGGGAAAGACTAAAGTACACGAGAGAGAGAGAGAGAGAGAGAGAGAGAGAGAGAGAGAGAGAGAGAGAGAGAGAGAGAGAGAGAGAGAGAGAGATCCAGTAATAGCCTTCGATTACCGTGGAACAAAGAAAAAAATATATATATACACTAAGTCTCTTGTTCTCTTTATCAGCGGCCGGGAACTGGCGCAGTGAGAGGCGAGATGGCTATGTTCTTGGCGGGATTTTTGCTCCTTCGCGCCATCAGCGCCGCCAGATGGAATGCAATTTTGGCGGGAAACCGCCGCTCCAGAGGGCAAAAACGCGCCAGAATCCAGGAGGAAATTTTTTGGTCTGGCGAGATCGAGGGAAAGTATGTTGATGTCTTGTGTGAAGTGGCTTAGTGGAGGAAGAGAAGTTCCTGTCCTCCCGTGTGAGGTTCCAGTGTATTGGACGATGAGGAACTCATGCATGAGGTGCTGGAAGGTCTAGAACTCACACATGAGGTGCTGGAAGGCTAGACACTCACACATGAGGTGCTGGAAGGTCTGGAACTCACACATGAGGTGCTGGAAGGTCTGGAACTCACACATGAGGTGCTGGAAGGCCTAGAACTCACACATGAGGTGCTGGAAGGCTAGACACTCACACATGAGGTGCTGGAAGGTCTGGAACTCACACATGAGGTGCTGGAAGGCCTAGAACTCACACATGAGGCGCTGGAAGGCTAGACACTCACACATGAGGTGCTGGAAGGTCTGGAACTCACACATGAGGTGCTGGAAGGTCTGGAACTCACACATGAGGTGCTGGAAGGTTAGACACTCACACATGAGGTGCTGGAAGGTCTGGAACTCACACATGAGGTGCTGGAAGGCCTAGAACTCACACATGAGGCGCTGGAAGGCTAGACACTCACACATGAGGTGCTGGAAGGTCTGGAACTCATACATGAGGTGCTGGAAGGTCAGTTATACGTACACACATGAGGGAGAGTGTACCAACATACAAGAAGACGTAGAGAAAATTCCAAATTGGTTTGATAAATGATGGTTAAAATTTAACCCTCGTTAATGTAATGTTAATAAGACATTAACATTAACCATATCCCTAACGTTTGCCAGGACATGTAACATCTGATTAGAAAAATATCTTGAGGGAAAAATCATTTCATAAAAAATACCGATTTCCTTCATCTTTAAAGTTATGGTGTTATCAATGGTATATTAACGTTATTTTGTGGAAATAAAAAGAGCATGGTTGAGAGAGCAGAAGAGGGTGTTTTGAAATGGTTTGGTCACATGGAGAGAATGAGTGAGGAATGATTGACCAAGAGGATATATGTGTCGGAGGTGGAGGGAACGAGAAGTGGGAGACCAAATTGGAGGTGGAAAGATGGAGTGAAAAAGATTTTGAGTGATCGGGGCCTGAACATGCAGGAGGGTGAAAGGCGTGCAAGGAATAGAGTGAATTGGAACGATGTGGTATACCGGGGTCGACGTGCTATCAATGGATAGAACCAGGGCATGTGAAGCGTCTGGGGTAAACCATGGAAAGTTGTGTGGGGCCTGGATGTGGAAAGGGAGCTGTGGTTTCGGGCATTATTACATGACAGCTAGAGACTGAGTGTGAACGAATGGGGCCTTTGTTGTCCTTTCCTAGCGCTACCTCGCACACATGAGGGGGGAAGGGGTTGTTATTCCATGTGTGGCGAGGTGGCGATGAGAATGAATAAAGGCAGACAGTATGAATTATGTACATGTGTATATATGTATATGTCTGTGTGTGTATATACATGTGTACATTGAGATGTATAGGTATGTATATTTGCGTGTGTGGACGTGTATGTATATACATGTGTATGGGGGTGGGTTGGGCCATTCTTTTGTCTGTTTCCTTGCGCTACCTCGCTAACGCGGGAGACAGCGACAAAGCAAAATGAATATAGATAAATAAATAAATAACATTAATGTTAATCCTTATGAGTTAACTTCCATGTGTAGTTAATGCTAAGCGTGTGGGCCATCAGTGTACACAGTAGTATACTTGTATAACATCTTCTTCCTCCACAACCCTGGGTGTGGTGGTACATACCCAACTCACATTTTCAGATTGGACAACTTTTGTTTATGTTGTGGTTGTGGACGAGTGTGTGTGTGTGTGTGTGTGTGTGTGTGTGTGTGTGTATGTGTGTTAACATTTTAACGTCAATAAACTATATAAACTTGTAATCTAATGTTTCATTTCCCTCTTATCACTGTCTCAGGTCATGACCTCTGAACTGTTTCGCCGTCCCACTCCTCAAACCGTTTTCTATATCCGTCTAACTCACTTCTATCTCTCGCTCGCTCTTTTCATCTATATTTTTCCCTCGCGTTACAGAATCACTTAATGAGTCCTATAACAACCACAAGTCCAGTAACGGTCTGTGTTACGATAATGGCCGTCGACCCCAAACCACAGCTGGTCGTCACACAAACAGAAAATGGAACGTGTGATTGCTGGGGGATCAAGATGGCGGCGTGGGGTCCCCACCTGTCCTGCTCCAGGCTTAAGGACCACTTTACACAACAAACAGCCACATTTTAGCCCTAATGGACTGTAAATACTGTAAAAGACTGTCTGTAAGCTTGTTGGTCGTTGCAAATGTGGGTTCAAAGGTCATAAATTGTTGCCTGTTTACGGTATAGCCGGCCTGACCCCGCTATAGCGACCCTACCCTGCTCTGACCCCGATATACCGGTCCCAGTCTCTATAACCGGCCATGACCCGGATATTGTGACCCTCACCCCTAACTTGCCACCCCGGTACAACACCTCTCACAACCCTGCCTCACAACCCTCTTGCCTCACAACCCTGCCTCACAACCCTGCCTCACAACCCTCCTGCCTCACAACCCTGCCTCACAACCCTGCCTCACAACCCTCCTGCCTCACAACCCTGCCTCACAACCCTGCCTCACAACCCTCCTGCCTCACAACCCTGCCTCACAACCCTGCCTCACAACCCTCCTGCCTCACAACCCTGCCTCACAACCCTGCCTCACAACCCTCCTGCCTCACAACCCTGCCTCACAACCCTCCTGCCTCACAACCCTGCCTCACAACCCTCCTGCCTCACAACCCTCCTGCCTCACAACCCTCCTGCCTCACAACCCTGCCTCACAACCCTCCTGCCTCACAACCCTCCTGCCTCACAACCCTGCCTCACAATACTCCTGCCTCACAACCCTCCTGCCTCACAACCCTGCCTCACAACCCTGCCTCACAACCCTGCCTCACAACCCTCCTGCCTCACAACCCTCCTGCCTCACAACCCTGCCTCACAACCCTCCTGCCTCACAACCCTGCCTCACAACCCTCCTGCCTCACAACCCTGCCTCACAACCCTGCCTCACAATACTCCTGCCTCACAACCCTCCTGCCTCACAACCCTGCCTCACAACCCTGACCAGCCATACACCACAGACCAACAACATAATCATTTAACAACACATCACAGTTCCACCCGCCGTTTTCTGACACCTGAATCATTAATCTCTTGTTAACAACTTCACAAACGTCTAAATGGAACCAACTGACCGTTTTCTATCAAAATAATCCTAATTCATTTCTAAATCTGCTTCAAAGGTTAAAAGGTTTGAAATTAACTTAGTCTTTCTAACTGTATCGGATACTGTATTTCACTGTACCGTATACTGTATTTCACTGTACCGCATACTGTATTTCACTGTACCGTATATTGTATTTCACTGTACCGTATATTGTATTTCACTGTACCGTATTATATTTCACTGTACCGTATTATATTTCACTGTACCGTATTATATTTCACTGTACCGTATTATATTTCAC
>NC_092262.1:4262586-4292586 GCF_036320965.1 Panulirus ornatus | reverse complement strand
CTGGGTCCCCCATTCCACAGGAACACAGGACTGGGTCCCCCCATTCCACAGGAACACTGACTGGGTCCCCCATTCCACAGGAACACAGGACTGGGTCCCCCATTCCACAGGAACACTGACTGGGTCCCCCATTCCACAGGAACACAGGACTGGGTCCCCCCATTCCACAGGAACACAGGACTGGGTCCCCCCATTCCACAGGAACACTGACTGGGTCCCCCCCATTCCACAGGAACACTGACTGGGTCCCCCATTCCACAGGAACACAGGACTGGGTCCCCCATTCCACAGGAACACAGGACTGGGTCCCCCATTCCACAGGAACACTGACTGGGTCCCCCATTCCACAGGAACACTGACTGGGTCCCCCCATTCCACAGGAACACTGACTGGGTCCCCCATTCCACAGGAACACTGACTGGGTCCCCCCATTCCACAGGAACACAGGACTGGGTCCCCCATTCCACAGGAACACTGACTGGGTCCCCCATTCCACAGGAACACTGACTGGGTCCCCCATTCCACAGGAACACTGACTGGGTCCCCCATTCCACAGGAACACTGACTGGGTCCCCCATTCCACAGGAACACTGACTGGGTCCCCCATTCCACAGGAACACAGGACTGGGTCCCCCATTCCACAGGAACACTGACTGGGTCCCCCATTCCACAGGAACACAGGACTGGGTCCCCCCCATTCCACAGGAACACAGGACTGGGTCCCCCATTCCACAGGAACACTGACTGGGTCCCCCATTCCACAGGAACACTGACTGGGTCCCCCATTCCACAGGAACACAGGACTGGGTCCCCCCCATTCCACAGGAACACTGACTGGGTCCCCCATTCCACAGGAACACTGACTGGGTCCCCCATTCCACAGGAACACAGGACTGGGTCCCCCCCATTCCACAGGAACACAGGACTGGGTCCCCCCCATTCCACAGGAACACAGGACTGGGTCCCCCATTCCACAGGAACACAGGACTGGGTCCCCCATTCCACAGGAACACTGACTGGGTCCCCCATTCCACAGGAACACAGGACTGGGTCCCCCATTCCACAGGAACACAGGACTGGGTCCCCCATTCCACAGGAACACAGGACTGGGTCCCCCATTCCACAGGAACACTGACTGGGTCCCCCATTCCACAGGAACACTGACTGGGTCCCCCCATTCCACAGGAACACAGGACTGGGTCCCCCCATTCCACAGGAACACAGGACTGGGTCCCCCATTCCACAGGAACACAGGACTGGGTCCCCCATTCCACAGGAACACTGACTGGGTCCCCCATTCCACAGGAACACTGACTGGGTCCCCCATTCCACAGGAACACAGGACTGGGTCCCCCCCATTCCACAGGAACACAGGACTGGGTCCCCCATTCCACAGGAACACTGACTGGGTCCCCCATTCCACAGGAACACTGACTGGGTCCCCCATTCCACAGGAACACTGACTGGGTCCCCCATTCCACAGGAACACTGACTGGGTCCCCCATTCCACAGGAACACTGACTGGGTCCCCCATTCCACAGGAACACTGACTGGGTCCCCCATTCCACAGGAACACAGGACTGGGTCCCCCCATTCCACAGGAACACAGGACTGGGTCCCCCCATTCCACAGGAACACTGACTGGGTCCCCCATTCCACAGGAACACTGACTGGGTCCCCCATTCCACAGGAACACAGGACTGGGTCCCCCCCATTCCACAGGAACACAGGACTGGGTCCCCCATTCCACAGGAACACTGACTGGGTCCCCCATTCCACAGGAACACTGACTGGGTCCCCCATTCCACAGGAACACAGGACTGGGTCCCCCCCATTCCACAGGAACACAGGACTGGGTCCCCCATTCCACAGGAACACTGACTGGGTCCCCCATTCCACAGGAACACTGACTGGGTCCCCCATTCCACAGGAACACAGGACTGGGTCCCCCCCATTCCACAGGAACACAGGACTGGGTCCCCCATTCCACAGGAACACTGACTGGGTCCCCCATTCCACAGGAACACTGACTGGGTCCCCCATTCCACAGGAACACTGACTGGGTCCCCCATTCCACAGGAACACTGACTGGGTCCCCCATTCCACAGGAACACAGGACTGGGTCCCCCCCATTCCACAGGAACACAAGACTGGGTCCCCCATTCCACAGGAACACTGACTGGGTCCCCCATTCCACAGGAACACAGGACTGGGTCCCCCCCATTCCACAGGAACACAGGACTGGGTCCCCCATTCCACAGGAACACTGACTGGGTCCCCCATTCCACAGGAACACTGACTGGGTCCCCCATTCCACAGGAACACTGACTGGGTCCCCCATTCCACAGGAACACAGGACTGGGTCCCCCCCATTCCACAGGAACACAGGACTGGGTCCCCCATTCCACAGGAACACAGGACTGGGTCCCCCATTCCACAGGAACACAGGACTGGGTCCCCCATTCCACAGGAACACTGACTGGGTCCCCCATTCCACAGGAACACTGACTGGGTCCCCCATTCCACAGGAACACTGACTGGGTCCCCCATTCCACAGGAACACTGACTGGGTCCCCCATTCCACAGGAACACTGGACTGGGTCCCCCATTCCACAGGAACACAGGACTGGGACCCCCATTCCACAGGAACACTGACTGGGTCCCCCATTCCACAGGAACACAGGACTGGGTCCCCCATTCCACAGAGGACACAGGACTGGGTCCCCCATTCCACAGGAACACTGACTGGGACCCCCATTCCACAGGAACACTGACTGGGTCCCCCATTCCACAGGAACACAGGACTGGGTCCCCCATTCCACAGGAACACTGACTGGGTCCCCCATTCCACAGGAACACAGGACTGGGTCCCCCATTCCACAGGAACACTGACTGGGTCCCCCCCATTCCACAGGAACACAGGACTGGGTCCCCCCATTCCACAGGAACACTGACTGGGTCCCCCATTCCACAGGAACACAGGACTGGGCCCCCAAAACCACAGGCACTGACGGGGTCCCTTCCCAGGTAAAGGAGGGGGCCCCCACCACAGGACTGAGGGGAAAAAGGAAAGGGATTGGGGGCCCCAAATTAAAGGAACCGGAATGGGTCCCCCACCTTTCCAAACGGAACACTGACGGGGTCCCCTCCACGGGAAACACAGGCTGGGTCCCCCATCCAAGGAACACTGACTGGGTCCCCCTTTCCCAAAGGAACCCCAGGACTGGGTCCCCCCCATTCCACAGGACACGGACTGGGCCCCCCAAATTCCACAGGAACCCCTGACGGGGTCCCCAAATTCCACAGGAACCAGGATGGGTCCCCCCCATTCCACGGGAACAAAGGACTGGGCCCCCTCCCTTTCCCAAACGGAACACAGGACTGGGTCCCCCGTTCCCCCCCCCATGGAACCCCGGACGGGGCCCCCCGGGTCCACCAGGAAACCCACTGACTGGGCCCCCCAAATTCCACAGGAAACCAGGACTGGGTCCCCCATTCCACAGAACCCAGGACGGGTCCCCCCATTCCACAGGAACACAGGACTGGGTCCCCCATTTCCACAGGAACACTGACTGGGTCCCCCATTCCACAGGAACACTGACTGGGTCCCCCATTCCACAGGAACACAGGACTGGGTCCCCCATTCCACAGAACATGACTGGGTCCCCCATTCCACAGGAACACTGACTGGGTCCCCCCATTCCACAGGAACACTGACTGGGTCCCCCATTCCACAGGAACACAGGACTGGGTCCCCCATTCCACAGGAACACTGACTGGGTCCCCCATTCCACAGGAACACTGACTGGGTCCCCCATTCCACAGGAACACTGACTGGGTCCCCCATTCCACAGGAACACTGACTGGGTCCCCCATTCCACAGGAACACTGACTGGGTCCCCCATTCCACAGGAACACTGACTGGGTCCCCCATTCCACAGGAACACAGGACTGGGTCCCCCATTCCACAGGAACACAGGACTGGGTCCCCCATTCCACAGGAACACTGACTGGGTCCCCCATTCCACAGGAACACTGACTGGGTCCCCCATTCCACAGGAACACAGGACTTCGTCTCCCATTCCACAGGAACACAAGATTGGACCCCCCTCCCCCTCCCCCGTTCCACAGAAACACAAGACTGCCCCCCCCCCCCCACCCTCCACAGAAGGAGAGCACAGCTGTGCATCTTACACTTGGTAATTCACCTTAAGTCCCTGAGCCAGCCAGACTGGAACGCTGGAGACAGTCTCAGTCTTCCAGGCCAGACTGGAAAGGTCTGGAATCCATCTTCCAATACTGCGGCTCTTCCAGCCCACGCCCCCCCCCCTCCCCCGGCACCCCTGTCAACAACAACACACACCAACGAAAACAAAAACAAAGAATTTCATAGGATTATTACGGTCGTCCGACGTGACTATAACATAAGGGCGAGATTTGAACTATGACTCTATACTGACCCGAAGGGGAGAGAGAGAGAGAGAGAGAGAGAGAGAGAGAGAGAGAGAGAGAGAGAGGAGAGAGAGAGAGAGAGAGAGAGAGAGAGAGAGAGAGAAAGAGAGAGAGAGAGAGAGAGAGAGAGAGAGAGAGAGAGAGAGAGAGAGAGAGAGAGAGAGAGAGAGAGAGAGAGAGAGTAGGGGGGTGATCGTGGTGTGTGTGTGTGTGTGTGTGTGTGTGTGTGTGTGTGTGTGTGTGTGTGTGTTTGTTATTCACCTACTTACAAGACCTTACAACACTGTACCACAAGCCAGGGTTTAGCGCGTAGCTCTCACCACGGGAAACGAATGATTTAGGGTCACGAAGAACAAATGATCCAGATGTGAACAGAAGAACAAATGAACGGGATATGAACATCAATATAGTTCTCCAAATCATGTTCAATCAAACTCAACAATGTACGAATCATTCCTCTGTTCATCTTCTTCAGTGGATGCAAGTCTTCAAGTCTTACATTATCTTCACTACATTCATCAAAGTACAGAACAATTGTACTCTCGTTCTCACAGTGTACACATCCTCACAATACACATTTACAACAGTCAACATTCATGAAGGAATTGTGGCATGTCCTCGCTTCATCATTCACTATCATCTTATTCATTTTACGGGGTTGAGGATCACCACCACCACCACCACAACCACATCTTCACTACAACCACATCTTCACTACAACTTCATCTTCATGGCATGTCATATCTAGCCTTCACTCTCTACTTTCATCTTCACTACACCTTTATCTGCACTCTCCCCCCCCCCCATACAATATAATCATTTTCACATTGTACAACCACAATCACCACAAGGTACACATTCTCCTTCTGTATTATCACAATTCATGGAATTAATCATACCTACAACGTACATACATTTCCTGAAACCGTGTCTATCTACACTATGAACATCTTTTCTATATTCTGCATCTTGGTTTAACTAACTGCTGATATTATCTTCTGTAACTTCCTTGTAAAAGTTTCAGTCATCTACAAGCATGAAGGTCACAAGTGATGGAAAAGGAGTTTCTGAAATGTGTCAACATCTTGGCATAACTATGTATACCTCAGAAACCCTTAGGAAATTAACTAACGAAGGGAAGTTATATTAACTGAAGCAGGGTGCCTTCGGTCGATGTTTTAGATTAGCCACCAAACACCTGGACTGGGTGTTTAAGGTGTTTGATGCGAATCAATATCATCATCTGTTATGTGAATTGTGTTGGCTCTACAGCGTGCGCTAATGTCCCGGTGTGTAGCGGCTGGTGGGAGTCTGTGTTGACAAAGGTGTTCTCATCACGGAGTACGCTGGAATGACTTTATAAAGGTATATGGAAGAGTATGAACTGACGAAAGAACATGTTAACAGCTTCCTCAGACAACTCAAACATATCTTCGAGGGACTACATGCTTTGCGCATCGTTCACAACGCCTTAAGCACCACCAGTTTGTGCGTTCGACTGCAAAATATCCGCCAAGAAATCCACTTAACACTGACCGTCATTGATTTTGGCAAGGCATCGCCGAAGAAGAAATCCATGTTTGAGGACGTCTTAAGACTGGTATAGACAAGCGAGGCGCCCTGGTTAGCCCCAGAGGTGGCTACACACCACCCGTGCACCTACAAGTCTGATGTGTTTGGCTTACAACAAGTGTTTCGCCGGATACTTGAAGAAGCTGGGTTGATGAGACCTTTTGCCAAACTTAAGTTGTTTAAGGCCACCGAAAGCCCCAACCCACGCGAAAGACCGTCCATCAAGGTCATGATTGACTGCATCGACTTCGTCATTAATGACCCTTACCCATTCGATCTACGTCCCAGGGACGAAGATGAGCCCATTGTCCCCTGCCAGTGTATGAAAGCCTCGTCAAACCAAAATGAAATCTGGGATTCGACGCCCGTGGCCGAGGAACCCACGAGCGAACATGCGTACCATGATGGCCCGCGAACCGCGTAGCTCAACTTGGATGAACAGGACGCAATCATGATCGATTACCTACGCAACACTGGTGACCCGAAGGTACTAAGGGGGGTCCAAGAGTACGAGAAGACTAAAGAAATAACGCACAAATTCCCAGAAATCGTGAAGAAGAGAAAGCGTCGTAAAATTGACATACACGAAGACGAAATACGGATTTAATCCATAAGAAAGAAGATAAGAGATAAACTACGCAAATTACGTAAGGCAAAGTCCAAGAAAACGAGTACTCAGAAACGTCAACAAAGCAAGAGATAAAGGGAGCCAAGTATGATAGAGATTCATGAGTGAGGAGTGAAACAACAAACATGGTCAGTGATGAAAGAAAATGGGATGATGATGATGATGATGATGATGATGATGATGATGGTGATGATGATGATGGTAGGGGAAAATGGGAAGCAAAATTGAGTGAACTGAAAACTAGTTAATGGTGTTGATCGGCATGGTTATGTGATGGTAGTAAATAGTTCGTGTATTTTCAAAACTATTCGACTTATCTAAAACTAATTAGGTGAACAAGATATATATATATATATATATATATATATATATATATATATATATATATATATATATATATATATATATATATATATAAAGAAAACGAGAAAATGCATAAATATGTTGATGGAATGCCAAAAAGTATATATTAAAAATTATGTTCCATATTTTGCATTCGAAATATTTCTATTTTAGAATTCCAAATTCCACACACACACACACACACACACACACACACAACACACACACACACAGACAATAGTACAGACAACAGTTTCAGTACACAGACCCCAGTAAACAGGCCTAGTGAGGCTGTAACAAAAATAAAGTTGTATTTCACAACACAAGGAAGCCACTCCAATCAGTGTTGGTGGACATGTCAAAAATGATCCAATTAGTACAAGAAGAGAAGAAATCATTCCCCCTCCCCACATCACATTTTCTTTCCCTTTACTCACAGAAGACGGATGATGATTGGCTTATCTTCTTGTGCGCTGATTGGCTGACGTATAATCGGCTCATTTCTGGTTTACTTTTATCAAAGTTCCTAATTCACTTACTTGTCTTCTCGTATTAAAGAAATGGGTTTAAAGAAATTATTATGATATATAGAGATTAATATTCGTACATGTTCGCCATTACCCATGTCCCACGTGTGCGTGTGTGTGTGTGTGTGTGTGTGTGTGTGTGTGTGTGTGTGTGTAAAACAATGCAATGCCATAAGACCCATAATTCTATGCTGTGAGTTTATCCCTATAACCTGGGGTTTATTAACTTGGAGAACTTAAACTTGGCTCATAACTCAAGAAAAAATTCACTTTTAGCCATGAAAACACACGTTTGTTTATCTATATTTTTGAAACAATGAATCGACATATTCTTACTGGATTATTAGTAAGTATGCTGCAATCCTATAGCTAAACTATGCCGCACTGCAAGTGACACTAGTGTTGCACAGAACCATGCTTCACTGCAAGTGACACTAGTGTTCCACAAAACTGTGCTTCACTGCGTGACACTAGTGTTGCACAGAACTATGAAGGACAGTGAAACCAGCGAACCATCTGAGACTCTAACATCAGTTGTCCACTTAAGTTTGGCAACACTTTCTTGCCCCGTAAACTGTCAACACTTTAACCAATATGACTTTATCTTCTGACGTGTGTGTGTGTGTGTGTGTGTGTGTGTGGTGATGCCTCCGACTTATGGTAAAGGTTGGGGTAGTGTGTGGGAGGGCTTTGGTTCATCCCAATGTGGGATGATGAGGGAGCCTTGGTTCATCCCAAATGTGGGATGACTGGGCACCCTTAACCCATCCCAAGGTGGGATGATGAGGGAGGTTGGGACGCCCTGCCTCCTCCCTCTGCTCCCGGCGGCCCATCAGGAAATCAATTTAACCGTGAATGAAATTGGTGAAGACATGGCTTTGTGGGGCGAGAGAGAGAGAGAGAGAGAGAGAGAGAGAGAGAGAGAGAGAGAGAGAGAGAGAGAGAGAGAGAGAGAGAGAGAGAGAGATGAAGACCACCATGCTTGCCAACACCATACAACCCGCTCTTATCTCGTCTCTAACTCACTCTCGTCATAACCCAGACGTCACTCCATTCCTCATATATCATACGTAAATAAATCAATTTAGGGACCATCTGGCCATCTTGTGTAGCCTCATACTCGAGAGTTATCATAAGGAAGAGAAGATCGAAGGTTGGCAGTGCTGGCTGGAGGAAGCTGACAGTCGCGGATCCTACAGCGAGTCATTACTGACATGATTAAACTCCACGCGAGTCAGATTAGATTCCCCTCTGTCGACATGACCGGCTACCGATACCCACTCTCCCCTGCGTCTTCTGTGCCGGCAAACTCACGGTTAAATAGTTCTCCCGGTTAAATAGAAGCTGGGAAGAATGTGCTCGTGAGCCGGATTTACCGACGGGAAGTGATTGGCGAAGACTAACGACAATGAGGCATGATAATCATCAAGCGTTCCTTCAATCATCGCTTTGAACACGCAAGAAATGGATCGCTTCCAGGACACTAAGTTTGAACACGCAAGAAATGGATCGCTTCCAGGACACCTTCAAGTTTGAACACGCAAGAAATGGGTCGCTTCCAGGACACCTTCAAGTTTGAACACGCAAGAAATGGATCGCTTCCAGGACACCTTCAAGTTTGAACACGCAAGAAATGGGTCGCTTCCAGGACACTAAGTTTGAACACGCAAGAAATGGATCGCTTCCAGGACACCTTCAAGTCTGAACACGCAAGAAATGGATCGCTTCCAGGACACCTTCAAATGATTCGTATTCTCAAAATCATCTCACTTACTCGACGCTGGTGATCAAAATGAACACATTTCTAAACTATTACAAACTTAAAGAATGACTGGAAAGCACTGGTCAGATGGGACTGATTTCTTTAACCTAGAACACCAGTGTGGAAGGTCTGGAATACTGGAACAGGTCTGGAATATTGGTACATAAGGTCTGGAATGCTGGAACAGGTCTGGAATATTGGTACATAAGGCCTGGAATACTGGAACAGGTCTGGAATATTGGTACATAAGGTCTGGAATACTGGAACAGAGGGTCTGGAATACTGGAACAGGCCTGGAATACATTTCACAGTGTCATGAAGTAGAGAAGAGTTTACAATGCATAATTGAAAGTTTACACATCCGTTGACCTGAGAGAAGTTTACAGATTAGTTGTAAACTCACAACACTCAAGTTTGGATAACTTGGTCCAACTTGCCAAACCAGGTTGACGGGTTACAACCTCACACTTCTCCAAGAGCAAGTCCTCATAAACACCTCACACTTCACACAATCCAATCCCTCATAAACACCTCACACTTCACACGATACAGCCCCTCATAAACACCTCACACTTCACACAATCCAACCCCTCATAAACACCTCACACTTCACACGATACAACCCCTCATAAACACCTCACACTTCACACGCTACAACCCCTCATAAAAATTGTATAACCTCTGGCTGCTACTGTATAACCTCTGGCTGCTATTGTATAACCTCTAGCTGCTACTGTATAACTTCTGGCTGCTATTGTATAACCTCTGGCTGCCATTGTATAACCTCTGGCTGCTATTGTATAACCTCTGGCTGCTATTGTATAACCTCTGGCTAAGTGAATCTCCTTTTGGCATCATTGCTATAAACCAATAACCAACAAGACTTTAAATACGGTATCTATACTATAAACCAGTTGCCATCATGACTTTAAATACGGTATCTATACTATAAACCAGTAATCAACAGGACTTTAAATACGGTATCTATACTATAAACCAGTAATCAACAGGACTTTAAATACGGTATCTATACTATAAACCAGTAATCAACAGGACTTTAAATACGGTATCTATACTATAAACCAGTAATCAACAGGACTTTAAATACGGTATCTATACTATAAACCAGTAATCAACAGGACTTTAAATACGGTATCTATACTATAAACCAGTAGCCATCATGACTTTAAATACGGCATCTAAAGTTAGTTTGGAATCTCGACAGATTTGACACTGACTGAATAGGACAGAATAAGGATAAAACATATTCACAAGTGCACATGCAGCCCAACCCTGACACTGAGACCAGGAAATGGTTGAGATCTATAAACCCACTGATGTCTCCCACGTCACAAGTTTGTATATTGACTCTCGCTTGGGGAAACTTGAAGGGAGAAAATGGACACAATTCCCCGCTGGGTCCAATGTCATGCAACACAACACAAGTACAGTACGCTTGTGTTGTGGCTGTCAATACCAGAGGGACGTGTGGAGGGGAGGGAACCCCTGCCTCACACAGTCAAGCCCCGATACAAGATGCATGACTTTAAGAACAAAATAAATGGTGGGTTGGTTTTCTGCGGCATGTGTGTGTGAAGTGCCATGTAAGTGTTCTTAAGTTATTGTACGTAGCATGATGTTTACGAGTTCTGTCTCGTAGGTCAGTATACTCTCTCTCTCTCTCTCTCTCTCTCTCTCTCTCTCTCTCTCTCTCTCTCTCTCTCTCTCTCTCTCTCTCTCTCTCTCTGCATCCTGCCCTTAGTACCACAAACACAGGATTTCAGTAACCACATGTAACGTGCAAACTGTTCCTTCATCTTAGTAAGTGGAGGTTATTTTTCACAATTGTTGTGGTTGAAGGTCTGGCCAGTTGTTCACATTAGAGTAAAGTAACTCACTAACCTCACTATGTGACCTAAATCACCACTGTGGGGTCACTGGTGAGAGCTCTTTACCTTCTCCTATAGCTATGGTTGGGCCATGACCTTCAACATGCCTCTAACAAGCTTACTCCAATTGAACCCTAAAATACCCCTGACCCCTCCTCAATCCTCCCCCCCTCCCCCGAGGAGCACCCCCAGTCACTCACTAACCCCTAAACTTATACTTGACCCCATTTGACCTTTTACCCTTCCATTACTAACTAGGTATTAATCCGCGGGAACATATATTTTGAAGCGAAATACGGGATGACTTCATTCCTTCGCTTGCAAGCAAACACATCCCCTCCCACCCCACCCCACCTTGTTAGCATGACCCCCCCCCTTTCCCCTCCGCTCTCTCTCTCTCTCTCTCTCTCTCTCTCTCTCTCTCTCTCTCTCTCTCTCTCTCTCTAATTACAACTTTTCGAAAAATCGTAAAGATCATTTTTCTCTTTATGTTTTTCATCACATAATTACAGCAATGTTTGGTGAATCATGATACGGCATACGTACACAACATCCCTAGATTTGCAGTCATATTACACCGCATGGAAACTGGATATATATATATATATATATATATATATATATATATATATATATATATATATATATATATATATATATATATAAACCACACACACTGCTGTCTTTTCCTGGCGCTACCTCCCGGAGAGGGGAGAGGGGGATGCAATTTCATGTGTGGCGGGGTGGCGACGGGAATGGATGAAGGCAGCAAGTATGGATACGTACATTTGTATAGATGTATATGTCTATGTATATGTATATATACGTTGAAATGTCTATACATGTGTATGGGGATGGCTTGGGCCATTCTTTCGTCTGTTTCGTTACGCTACCTCGCTGACGCGGGAGACGGCAACTCAGTATAATGAAATTTGATACATCAATATGCCTTAAGAGCCCATTAACTGATAACAGATAAACGAACACAAAATCAAATACGTCAATAGGAAGAAAATGATAAAGAGAGATACGATAGGGAGGAAAGAAAGAGAATGGAATGATACGACAGACGAAAATGGGAAATGACAGAATGATATGAATGGAAGGAGAGGACCGACTGTATCATTCTGACATGTTCAGTGTTTCCCACTCAGTTTCGTTCAGATTATAGGATATGCCAAAATAACTGAAATTGACAGAGCAGAACACGATCCTGTAATGGCTTGAGCCTCACTCACTCACACACTCACACTCATACACTCACACATAATAGATGGTAGAAGATATTAAATAGAAAAGAAAAAGGTAGAAAATTGGGTAAATAGAAAAGATGGGTAGATAATATTAGATAGATGGGTAAATAGATAGTTTTATAGGTGGGTAAAGAAAAGATATAAATAATAGAAAAAAGGTAGATAGATGGGTTAAATAATAAATGGGTAAAAATGGGTAATAGATGGGTAAATAGATAATATTAGAAAAGATGGGTAAATAATAATGGGTAATAATGGGTAAATAGATAGTAGGTAGTTTGAAAAGGTAAATAGAAAAGAAAAAGGTAGATAGATATTAAAAGTTTGAAAAGGTAGATAGATGGGTTAAATAGATAAATGGGTTAATAGAAAAGGTAAATAGAAAAAGATATTAATAGATGGGTAAAAAGATAAAATATTAATAGATGGGTAGATAGATGGGTAAATAATAATAGGTAGATAGATGGGTAAATAGAAAAAGATAAAATAGATAGTAATAGAAAATGGGATAATAGATGAAAAATAATAAAATTGTAATAGTTTGAAAAGAAAAATTTTAGATAATAGATAATAAATAGTTAAAATAATAGTAATAGATAGAAAAGAAAAGGATAGAAAATTAAATAGATAGAAAAGATAGATAATAATAGATAGATAGATAAAGAAAATTAGATAGATTTTTTAATAGTAGATAAAATAGATAAAATAATAGATAGTAGAAAATTTGTTTTAAAAGTAATAGAAAATGGGGAAAAATAATAATAAAAAATAATAGATAAATAAAAAGTTTAGAAAAATAGAAAAGATAGAAAATTTAGTAATAGATGTAATAATAGATAATAGATAGATAGATAATAGATAGATAAAAAGGTAATAGATAAAAATTTTAGATAGATATAGATAAAAATAAATAGATAATGGGTAATAATGGGTAAAAAATAGATGGGTAATAGATGGGTAGATAAAAGGGTAAATAGTTTGAAAAAGGTAGATAGATGGGTAAAAAAAATAATATAGATGGGTAATAGATAAAAATAGATAATATAAAATAGTGGGAAATAGAAAAGAAAATAGTAGATAATAGATAAATAAATAATAATAGAAAGATAGAATAGATAATAAATTAGAAAATTTTTAATAGATAATGATAAAGTAGATAGATAAATTAATAGATAAAAATAATAGATAGTAGATAGATAGTAATAGATAGAAAAGAAAAGATAAATAATAATAGAAAAGATAAATAGATAAAAAGATAGTTTTAGTTTAGATAGAAAATAGATAGAAGTTAGATAGATAATAATAGAAAATTAATAGAAGATAATAATAAATAAATAGTAATAGATAGAAAATTTGATAGTGGGATAGATAGATAATAGATAATAAATTAGATAAAAAAGAAGATAGATAATAGATAGAAAATTTTAGATAGTAGTTAAAATTAATAGAAAATAATAGATAATAATAATAGATAATAATAGTAGTTTAAATAGATAGATAATAAAAGAAGTAATAGATAGATAATAATAGTAGATGGGAAAATAATAGATAGTAATAGAAAAGATAGAAGATATAATAGATATAAATAATAATGGGTAGATAGATGGGAAAATAGATAGTATAAAGATGGGAAAATGATAGATATAATAATATTAAATAGATAGTGGGTGGGTGGGTGGGAAGATAATAAAAATTTTAATAGATGGGTAGATAGATATAAAAATAGATATAAATAGTAGGAAAATAGTGGGATAGGTAGTTTTAGATGGGAAAATGATAGATGGGTAGATAGATTTTTTAAATAGATATTAAATTTTAGATAGATGGGTAGAAGATGGGTTAAATAGATGAAAAGGTAAATAATGGGTAAATAATGATATAAAAATTTTATAAATAATAGATGGGTGGGATAATGGGTAAATAATAGTATAATGATGGGAAAATGATAATGGGTAATAATGGGAAAATAGATAAAAATAGATAGTAGGTAAATAGATAGATATAGATAGATGGGTTGGGATAGATGGGTAAAATGGGTAAATAGATAGTAGGAAGATAATGGTAAATAGGATAGATGGGTAGATAGATGGGTAAATAGAAAAAAATAGATAGAAAAGATAATAGTAATAGAAGAAAATAGATAGTGGGAAAAGTTAAAGATAAATAATAGTAGAAAAATAAATAATAGAATAGATAGTAAATAATAAAAGGGATAGAAAATAATAATAAAAATAGATAGAAAAGATACATACATGCATACATACATGCATACATACATACATACATACATACATACATACATACGTACGTACATACATACATACACAGAAAGACAGATGCGTAATCAAACCGGTTAGAAAGGAGTTAAATTAACATCCAAACATAGAAAATAATAACATTTAGAATAAAATAAAATGTGATAATCATTCAAAGTAAATTAACTATATTACTATAGTTAAAATGCCTAGAAGGATGAAATGCACGATTATATCCCGTGAATTTAAAACTTATCAACCTTCCACACTTATGTCTTTCTTCCATGAAGCACGGTAGGCTAATATTGGCCAGGATTATGTAGGATTATCGCCTTATTGGGCGACCTAGTCGAGGTCTTATACCCCTTTCATACTCAGCTCTGAGGCCAGTATTGGCGGGGCTTACACGGGATCATCGCCTTTATTGCACGGCCCACTTACACTTTTATGCCCCTTTAACAGTGAAAACACGCTAGAATACGACCCTGATATATACAGGAGACCAGACTATATACAGGTGGGCTACAGGTGTGTCTCTTCCCCCTTACCTGTAGAAGCAAAGACCTTTAGGGTCGTATAGGGATGGTTAGAAAAACATATATAGAAATATAGCAGTTATATATGAACTGTATATAGGCCGTCTATATATACAGGTCACCTTCATGTGGGAGACCTACAGGTTATAATGATGTCTATAGCGTTTACCTGAACCCCTTATAAAGGTGTTTATATAAAGGGGATCTACCCCTCGTCTATCTGGACCCTTTATAAACATAGTTCTTTATATAGTTCTTACACGCAACATCTCCACGCCGCGTTTTCTATGACTTTCGGGAATCCTTGCTCATACTTCAGTAGTTCAGGGAATATATTGTCGGTCTATTGTTAACACTGGTGTCACTTAGGAAGTTTGCGTCTATAAATCTGTTCAAGAAACTTCTGTTAACGGAAATCTGTTGTACTTCAGCTAACAGGTAAACCTGTTGTACTTCTGTTAACAGAGCGTTAGGTAACGGCTAAAACAACTTGTTCCCTTGTTCAAACAGAAGCGAAAGTTTGATTAAGTGAGAACGTGTTTTTCTCTCATCTCTACACGAGTAAATTATAAAGTAACTTTGACGTCAAAAAGGAGGTTGTGATTACATTTATGTGGAAGAGAAAAATGTAATTTTCAAAAAGAAAACGAAGTTGTTTATTGGATCACATTCGTTCTTGAGAGGGAAGACGGGGGAAGCGAGTCTGGCATTTTCTTATGAGGGTGGGGGTGGGGGGGGAAGGGGGGTGGCAATAGACAGTGCGTCATGAGACATGAATTTCATATCACACCACATCCACGCCTCGCAACCATACAACATTGTTGGAACCACTATTCCTTCAAACATACCCATTTTTGCTTTCCGAGATAACGTTCTCACCTTCCACACATTCTTCAACGCTCCTAGAACTTTCGCCCCCTCCCCCACCCTTTGACTCACTTCCGCTTCCATGGTTCCATCCGCTGCCAAATCCACTCCCAGATATCTAAAACACTTCACTTCCTCCAGTTTTTCTCCATTCAAACTTACCTCCTAATTGACTTGTCCCTCAACCTTGCTCTTATTCACATTTACTCTCAACTTTCTTCTTTCACACACTTTGCCAAACTCAGTCACCAGCTTCTGCAGTTTCTCACATGAATCAGCCACCAGCGCTGTATCATCAGCGAACAACAACTGACTCACTTCCCAAGCTCTCTCATCCACAACACTCTGCATACTTGCCCCTCTTTCCAAAACTCTTGCATTCACCTCCCTAACAACCCCATCCATATACAAAGTAAACAACCATGGAGACATCACACACCCCTGCCGCAAACCTACATTCACTGAGAACCGATCACTTTCCTCTCTTCCTACACGTACACATACCTTACACCCTCGATAAAAACTTTTCACTGCTTCTAACAACTTACCTCCCACACCATAAATTCTTAATACCTTCCACAGAGCATCTCTATCAACTCTATCATATGCCTTCTCCAGATCCATAAATGCTACATACAAATCCATTTGCTTTTCCAAGTATTTCTCACATACATTCTTCAAAGCAAACACCTGATCCACACATCCTCTACCACTTCTGAAACCACACTGCTCTTCCCCAGTCTGATGCTCTGTACATGCCTTCACCCTCTCAATCAATACCCTCCCATATAATTTACCAGGAATACTCAACAAACTTATACCTCTGTAATTTAGGGAAGCAGTGATGGTTTGAGCAAAAGAAGCTTGTGGCATGAGAAAGGTGGGAAGCGGCCAGATTAGAAAGGGTAGTGAGTGGTGAGATGAAGAAGTAAGATTATTAGTGAAAGAGAAGAGAAAGGCGTTTGGACGATTTTTGCTGGGAAATAATGCAAATGAATGGGAGATGTATAAAAGAAAGAGACAGGAGGTCAAGAGAAAGGTACAAAAGGTGAAAAAGAGGGCAAATGAGAGTTGGGGTGAAAGAGTATCATTAAATCTTAGGGAGAATAAAAAAATGTTTTGGGAGGAGGTAAATAAAGTACGTAAGACAATGGAGCAAATGGGAACTTCAGTGAAGGGGGCTAATGGGGAGGTGATAACAAGTAGTGGTGATGTGAGAAGGAGATGGAGTGAGTATTTTGAAGGTTTGTTGAATGTGTTTGATGATAGAGTGGCAGATATAGGGTGTTCTGTCCAGATGGTGTGCGAAGTGAGAGGGTCAGGGAGAATGGTTTGGTAAACAAAGAAGAGGTAGTAAAAGCTTTGCGGAAGATGAAAGCCAGCAAGACGACGGGTTTGGATGGTATTGCAGTGGAATTTATTAAAAAAAAGGGGTGACTGTATTGTTGACTGGTTGGTAAGGTTATTTGATGTATGTATGACTCATGGTGAGGTGCCTGAGGATTGGCGGAATGCTTGCATAGTGCCATTGTTTATAGGCAAAGGGTATAAAGGTAAATATATATATATATATATATATATATATATATATATATATATATATATATATATATATAGAGAGAGAGAGAGAGAGAGAGAGAGAGAGAGAGAGAGAGAGAGAGAGAGAGAGAGAGAGAGAGAGAGAGAGGGTTGAGGGACAAGTAAATTGGGAGGTAAGTTTGAATGAAGAAAAACCGGAGGAAGTGAAGTGTTTTAGATATCTGGAAGTGGATTTGGCAACGGATGGAACCATGGAAGCGGAAGTGAGTCACAGGGTGGGGGAAGGGGCGAAGGTTCTAGGAGCGCTGAAGAATGTGTGGAAGTCGAGAACATTATCTCGGAAACCAAAAATGGGTATGTTTGAAGGAACAGTGGTTCCAACAATGTTATATGGTTGCGAGGCAGGGCGATAGATAGGGCTGTGCGGAGGAGGGTGGATGTGTTGGAAATGAGATGTTTGAGGACACTATGTGGTGTGAGGTGGTTTGATCGAGTAAGTAATGAAAGGGTAAGAGAGATGTGTGGTAATAAAAAGAGTGTGGTTGTGAGAGCAGAAGAGGGGGTATTGAAATGGATTGAAATGGTTTGGTCACATGGAGAGAATGAGTGAGGAAATATTGACAAAGAGGATATATGCGTCAGAGGTGGAGGGAACAAGGAGAAGTGGTAGACCAAATTGGAGTGGAAGGATGGAGTGGAAAAAAAGATTTTGAGCGATCGGGGCCTGAACATACAGGAGGGTGAAAGACGAGCAAGGAATAGAGTGAACTGGAACGATGTGGTATACCGGGGTCGACGTATTGTCAATGGATCGAACCAGGGCATGTGAAGCGTCTGGGGTAAACCATTGAAAGTTCTGTGGGGCCTGGATGTGGAAAGGAAGCTGTGGTTTCGGTGCATTACACATGACAACTAGAGTCTGAGTGTGAACAAACATGGCCATTGTTGTCTTTTCCTAGCGCTACCTCGCGCACATGCGGGGGGAGGGGGTTGCCATTTCATGTGCGACGAGGTGGCGACGGGAATGAATAAGGGCAATCAGTGTGAATTATGTACATGTGTATAAATGTATATGTCTGTGTGTGTATATATATGTATACGTTAAGATGTATAGGTATGTATATGTGCGTGTGTGGTGTATGTATATACATGTGTATGTGGGTGGGTTGGGCCATTCTTTCGTCTGTTTCCTTGCGCTACCTCGCTAACTCGTGAGACAACGACAAAGTATGATAAAATGAAAAAAAATAAATATATTCCTATGAGTCCATGGGGAAAAGGAAAAACGATAAGTTCCCAAGTGCACTTTCGTGTAATAATCACATCATCAGGGGAGACACAAGAGAGAAATATAACAGTCAGTTGATATACATCGAAGAGACGAAGCTAGGACGCCATTTGGTAAACATGGCGTGAAACAGACTCCAGGAGGGAAATGTATTCAAATGAAATCAGCTTTGTAAACATAGATGTGTGTCTGAATGATATATATATATATATATATATATATATATATATATATATATATATATATATATATTTTTTTTTTTTTTCATACTATTCGCCATTTCCCGCGATAGCGAGGTAGCGTTAAGAACAGAGGACTGGGCCCTCTTCTCTGTTCCTTCTTTTGGAAAATTAAAAAAAAAAAAAAGAACGAGAGTGGAGAATTTCCAGTCCCCCGCTCCCTTCCCTTTTAGTCGCCTTCTCCGGCACGCAGGGAATACGTGGGAAGTATTCTTTCTCCCCTATCCCCAGGGAATATATATATATATATATATATATATATATATATATATATATATATATATATATATATATATATATATATATGAGCTAGAGAAAGAAAGAAGCAGGCGTTTTTGTGTGAAGTAATCCTTCAAAATATTGAAGTTAACTGAAATGAAATTAAACTCTACCAACAGGGAAGTGGTGTTTGAGAGAAAAATATATATATATGATAACGAAATGACAAGCCACATTTGAAACGTTTTATTCTATTTTATTATACTTTGTCGCTGTCTCCCGCGTTAGCGACGTAGCGCTAGGAAACAGACGAAAGAATGGCCCAACCCACCCACATACACATGTATATACATACACGTCCACACACGCACATATACATACCTATACAACTCAACGTATACATATACATATATACACATGTACATGATTCATACTGTCTGCCCTTATTCATTCCCGTCGCCACACCACCACCCCTGAAATGAAAACCCCCTCCTCCCGCATGTGCGCGAGATAGCTCTAGGAAAGACAACAAAGGCCACATTCGGTTACACTCAGTCTCTAGCTGTCATGTATAATGCACCGAAACCACAGCGCCCTTTCCACATCCAGGCCCCACACAACTTTCCATGGTTTAACCCAAACGCTTCACATGCCCTGGTTAAATCCATTGACAACACGTCGACCCCGGTATACCACATCGTTCCAATTCACTCTATTCCTTGCACGCCTTTCACCCTCCTGCATGTTCATGCCTCGATCACTCAAAATCTTTTTCGCTCCATCTTTCCACCTCCAATTTGGTCTCCCACTTCTCCTCGTTCCCTCCACCTCTGACACATATATCCTCTTGGTCAATCTTTCCTCACTCATTCTCTCCATGTGACCAAACCATTTCAAAACACCCTCTTCTGCTCTCTCAACCACACTCTTTTCATTTTCCCCGTGGACTCATAGGAATAATATATATATATACATAGAATGATATAATGTAGACAGGAGACTTTTGTGAACTAGAGATAAGGTTTTAACCCGGACTTCTGATGAATATGTGAACAAGATGGAAATAAAAGATAGCTGCAGGACATGTTTAAGATAAGAAATGTATCTAGAGGATAGCATGACAGAGGACCAGTTTGTGATATACATCTACCAGATGTAAACTAAAGGACAATAAAGTTACTGACATCTTTGCAACAGTGGAAGATCTACATACAAAGGGATGACAACAAGATTAGAAAACACGTCTGTAGGAGTGGAAGAAGGCGAGGAAATCATGCGTTATATATGAACTAAGAAGAAAATGGCAAGTGGCAAGTCTCTACGCAGAAAATATAGACTCAGACCTAACCAGTGACTGATGTACGAGCAGTGAACAGGAACAGACATTGTGGCGGATGTGAACAACGCCAGAACAGATGACTATCGCGTGACCCACATGTAAACAAACCCAGCAGAACGCTGGGGGAGGAAGCTGCCAAGAAATACACTCGGAAAATGTATAAATACACCGACTACAACTGCGGAATCTCAACGAGATGAAGTATACATCTGCTGCAAGTCAAAATAAAAAAAAAGGCATAAAACAACGCCAATATGTTCCCAGTAAAGGAAATATACATGGCTGAGCTGGGCCGCTCGCTTATAGAAATTCCAGCGTGCGCTTGAAGATATGGAAATTTATGGAAATATCTATCGTCTTGGGACATCATGGTTGTGACGGTAATTGATAAAGATAACAGCAATTATCATGGTTATTGTTATTGTCATCATAGTTCAGCGTGGAGAGCGAATTAGCTTCGAGACTCGACCTTCGCCACTGTTAAAAAAACCCTGGATAATTCAGTGGGAGTTCTATCTCTCGTTTTTCCAGGTTCAGGGCATTTCTCTCTCTCTCTCTCTCTCTCTCTCTCTCTCTCTCTCTCTCTCTCTCTCTCTCTCTCTCTCTCTCTCAGATCTGGTGGGGTCAAGGGTCACGGTGAGAGGTGAACGGAGGTGTGTGTGTGTGTGTGTCTGTGTGTGTCAAAGGTCTACGTTCCCCTGGAAATAAAGGTGACTTTCGAACATTCTAACTTTGCGACGGGTTTAAATGGCTACTTGAAAATTGATCAAGGGAGGGACGTGGACTCTAATGCCCCCCCCCCCCCACCCCCACCCCACAACACGGCATTTTAGCTCGTGATTTTCCTCATTTCTTCGTTGCGTACTAGCGCACGACAGGGGCTGCTGGGGTAATTTCAGTATTCATGATCGAGTAACCTGTGTGTGTGTGTGTGTGTGTGTGTGTGTGTGTGTGTGTGTGTGTACCCTGGGGTGGTCGAGGTCTGAGGTAGAGTGTTAGGAAATCTACCATATTCCCGGATGTCTATCGTATATGTTCTATTATTTCTAACTTTGTATTGAAATGTCGTGTGATTGTTGACTATTCTTGGAGGTTCCTAAAGGTGCGCCCCACGCGGGAGCAGGGTAAGGTGGGCTCCCATGGAACGAGAAACTCCTTAACGTTTATGGAGGACGATACAGTCTTACCGAAGGTGGCTATAGGTAGGTAGATAGATATAGATAGACAGTGGGATAGATACATAGATATATCTAGATAGATAGATAGATAGATAGATAGGTAGGTAGATGAGAGAGAGAGAGATGATAGATAGATAGACAGATAGATGGGTAGGTAGATGAGAGAAAGAGAGAGAGAGAGAGAGAGAGAGAGAGAGAGAGAGAGAGAGAGAGAGAGAGAGAGAGAGAGAGATAATGAATAACTGGGAGTTAGTCTCTCAGCGCAAATAAAACCTCTCTCTCCCACACACACACACACACACACACACACACACTCGCCTCCCAGCACCAGAAACAAACAAAAAATATCGCTTACCCATAACCCTTCCAGCCTGGTGTGGCAAAATAGCAAAGACGGTAAACAAAAACAATGCTCACGTAAACAAAAACATAGTCATGATGATTTCCCAGATAAACAAGTTGGCTTGGTCGATTTCATGAGCCTCCCAAGCCGGCGAGGAATGAAACCTACTGCTTCGAATGTGTTTGTGGAGCATCAACTGCGGTTACAGAAAATGATCATGTCTTCGTTTTCTTCGGTGTAATAGTAATATTAATACGTATCATACGTATCATAATTATTATACTTGATCAATACTTATTATACGTATTCTACTTGATTATCATACTTAATACTTATTATACGCATTCTACTTGATTATCATACTTAATACTTATTATACGTATTCTACTTGATTATCATACTTAATACTTATTATACGTATTCTACTTGATTATCATACTTAATACTTATTATACGTATTCTACTTGATTATCATACTTAATACTTATTATACGTATTCTACTTGATTATCATACTTAATACTTATTATACGTATTCTACTTATTATACTTAATACTTATTATAAGTATACTTAATTACTATAGTTAATACTTATCATACGTATTATACTTTATCATACTTAATACTTATTATAAGTATACTTAATTACTAAAATTAATACTTATTATACGTATTATACTTCATTATCATACTTGATTTTTTTTTTTTTTTTTTTTTTATACTTTGTCGCTGTCTCCCGCGTTTGCGAGGTAGCGCAAGGAAACAGACGAAAGAAATGGCCCAACCCCCCCCCCCCATACACATGCACATACACACGTCCACACACGCAAATATACATACCTACACAGCTTTCCATGGTTTACCCCAGACGCTTCACATGCCTTGATTCAATCCACTGACAGCACGTCAAACCCTGTATACCACATCGCTCCAATTCACTCTATTCCTTGCCCTCCTTTCACCCTCCTGCATGTTCAGGCCCCGATCACACAAAATCTTTTTCACTCCATCTTTCCACCTCCAATTTGGTCTCCCTCTTCTCCTCGTTCCCTCCACCTCCGACACATATATCCTCTTGGTCAATCTTTCCTCACTCATTCTCTCCATGTGCCCAAACCATTTCAAAACACCCTCTTCTGCTCTCTCAACCACGCTCTTTTTATTTCCACACATCTCTCTTACCCTTACGTTACTTACTCGATCAAACCACCTAACACCACACATTGTCCTCAAACATCTCATTTCCAGCACATCCATCCTCCTGCGCACAACTCTATCCATAGCCCACGCCTCGCAACCATACAACATTGTTGGAACCACTATTCCTTCAAACATACCCATTTTTGCTTTCCGAGATAATGTTCTCGACTTCCACACATTTTTCAAGGCTCCCAAAATTTTCGCCCCCTCCCCCACCCTATGATCCACTTCCGCTTCCATGGTTCCATCCGCTGACAGATCCACTCCCAGATATCTAAAACACTTCACTTCCTCCAGTTTTTCTCCATTCAAACTCACCTCCCAATCGACTTGACCCTCAACCCTACTGTACCTAATAACCTTGCTCTTATTCACATTTACTCTTAACTTTCTTCTTCCACACACTTTACCAAACTCAGTCACCAGCTTCTGCAGTTTCTCACATGAATCAGCCACCAGCGCTGTATCATCAGCGAACAACAACTGACTCACTTCCCAAGCTCTCTCATCCCCAACAGACTTCATACTTGCCCCTCTTTCCAGGACTCTTGCATTTACCTACCTAACAACCCCATCCATAAACAAATTAAACAACCATGGAGACATCACACACCCCTGCCGCAAACCTACATTCACTGAGAACCAATCACTTTCCTCTCTTCCTACACGTACACATGCCTTACATCCTCGATAAAAACTTTTCACTGCTTCTAACAACTTGCCTCCCACACCATATATTCTTAATACCTTCCACAGAGCATCTCTATCAACTCTATCATATGCCTTGATTTTTATTATACGTATTATACTTAATTATCATACTTGATACTTTTCATACGTATTATACGTATCATTATCATAAGTATTATTAGCTCATTAACGATGATAATTATATATTACTTTGTCCATTGAAGATATTAAGATAACTTATGTATTTTGATAATAATGATAATTACAGTGATAACCTCTATAATGATAACTGATATAATAATGATGATAATAATGTAAACTAAATATATTCCATTACCAAAGAAATAATGAAAGTTCGATAAATGTCCCATGACTCATTTATTTGATCGAGTGAATAAAGAAAACCTCTGTTATTGTGTATAATTAACTCAACACGTCAGTAAACTCAGAAAATGTCTTTCCAATCTCATTTTCTTATTGCATCTAAAACTAATTATTCCCTGGTGTTTAATACGCCTCTTGGAGCTATAAACCTTAACGTGTGATATTGTAACCAAAGTTTAACGTGTGATATTGTAACCAAAGTTTAACGTGTGATATTGTAACCAAAGTTTAACGTGTGATATTGTAACCAAAGTTTAACGTGTGATAATGTAACCAAAGTTTAACGTGTGATTTTGTAACCAAAGTTTAACGTGTGATTTTGTAACCAAAGTTTAACGTGTGATATTGTAACCAAAGTTTAACGTGTGATATTGTAACCAAAGTTTAACGTGTGATATTGTAACCAAAGTTTAACGTGTGATATTGTAACCAAAGTTTAACGTGTGATATTGTAACCAAAGTTTACCGTGTGATATTGTAACGAAAGTTATAAAGTACAGAGAACTGTATCTTCTCTGTATCGGCAACTAATACGTGGCTTACAACCAGTTATTACTTCTCCCCCACACCCCTCCCTCCTCCTACCCCCGTCCCAGGGAGAGAGATGAGAGAGAAGAGAGGATGATGATTGATAACAGAGTAGAGTGAATGAGAGAGAGAGAGACGGGGAAGGGGTCAAAACAATGTTTTCCCAGAATGCAGTAAGGTCGTTTCCAACACGACCCATTGCATTTCGAGATGCCTTAGGTCTCACCTGGCCCCATGTACAGGCCACCAGCCTAAACCGGAATTCCATAGAATTTAAGTTTACCGGGGATGGAATATTTGCTGATCCACATATTTTTACCCCCAAAGTGCCTGCTATCCTCCCCACCCCCACCACCCAACTTCTACACGTTCCCCATCACCCTCCTTCCAACCAAGTGTCTCCACACTTCCAACTATTTACCCCAACTTAACTGTGTCTCCCCACACCCCCCCACAACTTCTCCCCTACCAACGCTGTGCTCTCCATCACACCACAATCTCCTCCACACCAACACTGTGTCTTCCCCACACACCCACAACGTCTCCATCACCAACACTGTGTTCCTACCCACAATTCCACACGTGACACTCTGTCCACACCAACACTGTTCCTCCCAATACACCCCCACAACTACTCTTCTCTGCATCACCAACACGTGGTCCTTCCACAACCCCCACTATCACTCTCTCCCCATCACCAACACTGTCCCCCTCCCCACTCACCCTCCCACCTCCCTCCCAGACCAACACTGTGTTCCCACAAGAACAAGATGTCCCAGCCACCAACACTGGCTCGAAACATGAAAACCCAACTCCTCCATCACCACACGTGTCCTGCCCACAAACCCCACACTCTTCTCCAACATGACCAACACGTGTCCGTTTCCCACACACCGCACACACTCTCCTGCCCATCCCTCACTGATGCCTCCCCACAGCTCCCCCCCACCTCCTCTACACCCACACCAACCGCTTCTCTCCACTACACCTTCCATCCTCACCTCCTCCCCAGTGCAACACTTTCCTCCAACACCCCACCTACTTTTCCCCACCAAGCCACCTTCTCCTCCCCACACACCCCCACACACACTCTCACTCTCTCCCCACCACCAACACTGTGTCCTCCCCACACACACCCCACACACTCTCCTCCCCACCACCAACACTGTGTCCTCCCCACACACCCCCCACACACTCTCCTCCCCATCACCAACCTGTCCTCCCCACACACCCCCCACACACTCTCCTCCCCACCACCAACACTGTGTCCTCCCCACACACCCCCACACACTCTCCTCCCCATCACCAACACTGTGTCCTCCCCACACACCCCCACACACTCTTCTCCCCACCACCAACACTGTGTCCTCCCCACACACCCCCCCCACACTCTCCTCCCCATCACCAACACTGTGTCCTCCCCACACACCCCCACACACTCTTCTCCCCATGACCAACACTGTGTCCTCCCCACACACCCCCACACACTCTCCTCCCCATCACCAACACTGTGTCCTCCCCACACATCCCCCCCCACACTCTCCTCCCCATCACCAACGCTGTCTCCTCCACACACCCCCACACACACTCTCCTCCCCATCACCAACACTGTGTCCTCCCCACACACCCCCACACACTCTTCTCCCCACCACCAACACTGTGTCCTCCCCACACACCCCCACACACACTCTCCTCCCCACCACCAACACTGTGTCCTCCCCACACACCCCCCACACACTCTCCTCCCCACCACCAACACTGTGTCCTCCCCACACACCCCCACACACACTCTCCTCCCCACCACCAACACTGTGTCCTCCCCACACACCCCCCACACACTCTCCTCCCCATCACCAACACTGTGTCCTCCCCACACACCCCCCACACACTCTCCTCCCCACCACCAACACTGTGTCCTCCCCACACACCCCCACCAACACATAGTTCGTGGTCAACCTCCCATCCCAATCACTCTCTCTATCTCACTTCCTCCCCATCTCCCACGCCACGCAGTATCACCCTACTCTTTTTTCTACATTCACTTTTCCACTCTCTCTCTCTCTCTCTCTCTCTCTCTCTCTCTCTCTCTCTCTCTCTCTCTCTCTCTCTCTCTCTCCCAGAGGAGCATCCAGGCACCAAACCATCTCCAGCGATACTCTGGGTCATCATCATCTCATCGCTACGCATAATCACAGTTCAGGTAATTAAATTCCAGAGTGAGGGAGAGAGAGAGAGAGAGAGAGAGAGAGAGAGAGAGAGAGAGAGAGAGAGAGAGAGGTTAGAGAGAGAGAGAGAGCTATCTTTACCGAAAGCCAGAACACAAGCGGAACTTTCATCTCATATAGTTTATTTCTGACTCAATTTGGGTAAGGGGGGGGGGGGAGGGGGAGGGGGTGTTTCACTGCCATGAACACCCCATGATACAGTGACGTCATGGCACTGTTTTACATGCCGTGTTTGCAGTGAAACTCCTGAGTTGTTGTTACTGGCTCTGTAACTCTCACTACAGTGATGTGATAGCAAGGTTATAATAACTGTTATGGTAAGGTCATAACATCTGTTATGGTAAGGTCATAACATCTGTTATGGTAAGGTCATAACAACTGTTATGGTAAGGTCATAACAACCATTAATACCAACTTCGGCTCCTAAGTAAAGTTAAAGATTTTCCCTCGTTTGTACAGGACAAAGAATATATATTGATACGAAAAGTTTAGACTCACAACATGGGAAATATGGCGCAAGTGTGTGTGTGTGTGTGTGTGTGTGTGTGTGTGTGGGGGCAATAAAATCCTACTCCCTCCCTTGCGGCGATGAAAAGCCACTTTCGACCCTATACCGGCTGTAAGGAGAGGTGTCCCCCACTCTGTGAGCGTGTCAACCTTACTACACACACACACACACACACACACACACACACACACACACACACACACACACTGAATAATGATCTGAGTTGAAAGTGAAATGTTTCCACGTAGGCAAGTCTCCTCTCTCCCCACTAACCACCCCACCCAGCACCCACCTACCCTCCCTCCCTCCCCACCTGCAAGATACACGACCAGCTGGGGGAGGGAAGGAGGGGAGGGGTCAGGTCAGGTCACCACCATCTGGGTCAGGTCAAGGGGGGGGGGGGGGGGTTGCATCAACAGATAATGTTTACGTTTCGTGTTAAGAGACCACTTCTAATTTCACGTTAATCACCTAACTACCTCCTATATCACCTAACTACCTCCTATATCACCTAACTACCTCCTATACACCTAACTACTTCCTATATCACCTAACAACCTCCTATATCACTTCAAGCTCAGGTCTATATCAGGGTAACCCTTCCCCGTTTTCTGTAAGGGCCAGTAATCACCTAAAGGGGACACAAGTCAGAGGAAAAGGTGGGGGTGGGTGGGTGGGTGGGTGGGGGGGTGAGGACATAAATATAAGGAAGGTAAACAACCACAAACCAGTTTCTTATCTGAACAACAAATGACAACCAAAATGAGTGGGTAGGTCTTCCCAGTCTTCATCCACGAAGGTCATTGTAAATACATGGTTGACCTTCTGTAAATGAGATTTGGGCTGAAGTATGAGATGAACAAAGAGAGGAGTTTACGTAAATGATTTACCATTCTTAATGGTGTTTGTCTGCTTTGAGTACAGAGAACTCTGAAAAAAAAAACTGCAATTTACGAATGAATAACCAATGATTACAGCAATTAAGGCAGTTAAGGTTACAGAACATTACAGTATACACCACAACTTCTATGGGAATACAGACGAACATGTATGATATACGATACAAAAGAGGCTTTTAAATTTAGATGTTTACTATATAGCAAAGTCACGTATTGATATATATATATATATATATATATATATATATATATATATATATATATATATATATATATATATATATATATATATATACTTTCGCATCAACATCTATTTCAATAAAGATAATTATCTTAAGATATAGCCAAGGCAGTACGTGACCTGGTGTATATCTTAACAAGTCACAAGCGGTAGAAAACGGGGAAGGGTTATACACTTCTGTACCTTATACAAACTACACTCGAACTGACTTTGATGATTATTTCCCACGACATCTTATAACTCGTCAGAAATGTTTATATATATATATATATATATATATATATATATATATATATATATATATATATATATATATATGTATATATATATATGGATTTGTATGTAGCATTTATGGATCTGGAGAAGGCATGTGATAGAGTTGATAGAGATGCTCTGTGGAAGGTATTAAGAATATATGGTGTGGGAGGCAAGTTGTTAGAAGCAGTGAAAAGTTTTTATCGAGGATGTAAGGCATGTGTACGTGTAGGAAGAGAGGAAAGTGATTGGTTCTCAGTGAATGTAGGTTTGCTGCAGGGGTGTGTGATGTCTCCGTGGTTGTTTAATTTGTTTATGGATGGGGTTGTTAGGGAGGTGAATGCAAGAGTTTTGGAAAGAGGGGCAAGTATGAAGTCTGTTGTGGATGAGAGAGCTTGGGAAGTGAGTCAGTTGTTGTTCGCTGATGATACAGCGCTGGTGGCTGATTCATGTGAGAAACTGCAGAAGCTGGTGACTGAGTTTGGTAAAGTGTGTGAAAGAAGAAAGTTAAGAGTAAATGTGAATAAGAGCAAGGTTATTAGGTACAGTAGGGTTGAGGGTCAAGTCAATAGGGAGGTTAGTTTGAATGGAGAAAAACTGGAGGAAGTAAAGAGTTTTAGATGTCTGGGAGTGGATCTGGCAGCGGATGGAACCATAGAAGCGGAAGTGAATCATAGGGTGGTGGAGGGGGCGAAAATCCTGGGAGCCTTGAGGAATGTGTGGAAGTCGAGAACATTATCTCGGAAAGCAAAAATGGGTATGTTTGAAGGAATAGTGGTTCCAACAATGTTGTATGGTTGCGAGGCGTGGGCTATGGATAGAGTTGTGCGCAGGAGGGTGGA
>NC_092262.1:4255086-4260086 GCF_036320965.1 Panulirus ornatus | reverse complement strand
GGATTGGCGGAATGCGTGCATAGTGCCATTGTACAAAGGCAAAGGGGATAAGAGTGAGTGCTCAAATTACAGAGGTATAAGTTTGTTGAGTATTCCTGGTAAATTATATGGGAGGGTATTGATTGAGAGGGTGAAGGCATGTACAGAGCATCAGATTGGGGAAGAGCAGTGCGGTTTCAGAAGTGGTAGAGGATGTGTGGATCAGGTGTTTGCTTTGAAGAATGTATGTGAGAAATACTTTTGCTTATGTTGAGAAATACTTAGAAAAGCAAATGGATTTGTATGTAGCATTTATGGATCTGGAGAAGGCATATGATAGAATTGATAGAGATGCTCTGTGGAAGGTATTAAGAATATATGGTGTGGGAGGCAAGTTGTTAGAAGCAGTGAAAAGTTTTTATCGAGGATGTAAGGCATGTGTACGTGTAGGAAGAGAGGAAAGTGATTGGTTCTCAGTGAATGTAGGTTTGCGGCAGGGGTGTGTGATGTCTCCATGGTTGTTTAATTTGTTTATGGATGGGGTTGTAAAGGAGGTAAATGCAAGAGTCCTGGAAAGAGGGGCAAGTATGAAGTCTGTTGGGGATGAGAGAGCTTGGGAAGTGAGTCAATTGTTGTTCGCTGATGATACAGCGCTGGTGGCTGATTCATGTGAGAAACTGCAGAAGCTGGTGACTGAGTTTGGTAAAGTGTGTGGAAGAAGAAAGTTGAGAGTAAATGTGAATAAGAGCAAGGTTATTAGGTACAGTAGGGGTGAGGGTCAAGTCAATTGGGAGGTGAGTTTGAATGGAGAAAAACTGGAGGAAGTGAAGTGTTTTAGATATCTGGGAGTGGATCTGTCAGCGGATGGAACCATGGAAGCGGAAGTGGATCATAGGGTGGGGGAGGGGGCGAAAATTTTGGGAGCCTTGAAAAATGTGTGGAAGTCGAGAACATTATCTCGGAAAGCAAAAATGGGTATGTTTGAGGGAATAGTGGTTCCAACAATGCTGTATGGTTGCGAGGCGTGGGCTATGGATAGAGATGTGCGCAGGAGGATGGATGTGCTGGAAATGAGATGTTTGAGGACAATGTGTGGTGTGAGGTGGTTTGATCGAGTAAGTAACGTAAGGGTAAGAGAGATGTGTGGAAATAAAAAGAGCGTGGTCGAGAGAGCAGAAGAGGGTGTTTTGAAATGGTTTGGGCACATGGAGAGAATGAGTGAGGAGAGATTGACCAAGAGGATATATGTGTCGGAGGTGGAGGGAACGAGGAGAAGAGGGAGACCAAATTGGAGGTGGAAAGATGGAGTGAAAAAGATTTTGTGTGATCGGGGCCTGAACATGCAGGAGGGTGAAAGGAGGGCAAGAAATAGAGTGAATTGGAGTCATGTGGTATACAGGGGTTGACGTGCTGTCAGTGGATTGAAGCAAGGCATGTGAAGCGTCTGGGGTAAACCATGGAAAGCTGTGTAGGTATGTATATTTGCGTGTCTGGACGTGTGTATGTACATGTGTATGGGGGGGGGGGTTGGGCCATTTCTTTCGTCTGTTTCCTTGCGCTACCTCGCAAACGCGGGAGACAGCGACAAAGTATAAAAAAAAAAAAACAAAAAAAAAAAATATATATATATATATATATATATATATATATATATATATATATTCCTATGAGTCCACAGGGAAAATGAAACACGATAAGTTCCCAAGTGCACTTTCGTGCAATAATCACATCATCAGGGGAGACACAAGAGAGAAATATAACAGTCAGTTGATATACCAAACAGCGTCCTAGCTTCGTCTCTTCAATATATTATCAACTAACTGTTATATTTCTCCCTTGTGTCTCCCCTGATGATGTGATTATTACACGAAAGTACACTTGGGAACCTATTGTGTTTCATTTTCCCCGTGGACTCATAGGAATATACTTGATCACGCGCTAAATTGTGATCCTTTCCACACATCATACATACATCTCTTCAGTCCAGTACAAATTGGTGATGACAAACTAACAACACAAGTATGTGATCCTGGGAGAGTTAAAGTATCCAGACCTAACATAACAACCCAATATAACAACATAACAACCAAATATAACAACATAACCTAAACATAACAACCTACTTTCCAGTACGTTACACATTGTGATCATGTTACTTTTTAGGTCATATTTCTTCGCTTGTTTAATTCCTTTTCCTTGTTACAAACACAGAAAAAAAAAGAATATATATATATATATATATATATATATATATATATATATATATATATATATATATATATATATACATACATACATATATGGGATTGTTCTTCTGTGTCAAGCATTAAATATAAACCAAAATATTGTAGACCTTCAGTATTTTGGAAATGATTAATCTAAAATATTAGTAATCTTTTATAAGTCTGTAAATATTACTCAATATATATATATATATATATATATATATATATATATATATATATATATATATATATATATATATATAGTAAACTAATCATATATATATTTCAAATATGTACAACAAAATATAATTACTTACCTTTCCAGGATATATATGAATCAGATAATACAAGACAGAGAGAAACAAATGATGATGTAAATATAAATTTTTGACTGATATATATATATAAAAATTTCAATTCATTGTAAATTTTCATTTCCTTAATGGCTTACAAAAATCTTTCTGCCCTTCTTAACAGTCATTATAAAATATAATCTATTATCAACAGCTTCTAAGAAATATATCATTTACGTCATTTTGAAAAAAAATTGTGATATCTATTTTTTTAGATTTACATCCGTTGCAGTACATATGATCGGTTATTCATTTTCCTTGTGAAAAAAAATATATGAATAGCCAATATTATTCATCTGACACCCCTTCATGCATCTCATTAACTTCCATTGGCAGTAATTAAATCAAGTTAATATTTCGTCCATTTGAACATTTGGCAAAATCTTTTCAATATATTCATTTACTGATATTTTCTATATTATTATTATTCATCCTGTGAAGTCTGTAGCGTATGTATGATTTTTCACGCATTTCCGAAGTTCTAAACACACACACACACACACACACACACACAAACACACACACGTATACATGTCCCTATGTATAGCAACATGTACCATGGACGTACCTGCAGATCTTCACATGTATCATTTATATGTATCCACATGTATCCACGGGGGGGAGGGGGCGGGGAGAAAGGGGGGTTGTGGGGGCCCACCTTCTCCTTGAGTATCAACCTGACCCTGGATTTATGACCCCACAGCTCCGGTTCTATACCTGGTGGTCAAAAAAAAAAAAAAAAAAAAAAAACGCATACATATTTTAGGGTTTATTACGACGAAAGTCATTTAAAATCACTACTATAATCATTTTTCTTTTTTCTTTTTCAAAGGACACTTCGTTTAAATCATATCATCATGTATAATAACTTTCCTCGAGAAAACTACCACCAAAATGTTGAATACGATGGGCTGAATATTCTGTTTCATTATCTCATAAACTGTGAGGAATATGTCATGATAATATTTAATATTTGATGACAGTAGATACATAGAACTTACAGTAAAGTTACACACTCGTCTGCTGCTGGTGACACCACGCCTGGCCACAAGTCTGGTCATATATTCCAGTACTGATGACGTATAGACCTGGGGGGGAAAGAAAGGAAAAATGTCTATGTAAAAGAAAGCCTTTGGGAACACCTTGGCATGTTTGTGATGATGAGAAACCAATAAAGAAATAATAATGATAATAATGATAACGATATAATAATAGTAATAATGATGATTATTATTATCATATTATTATTGTTGTTATCATCACTATTATTATCATTATCATTATTATGATTATCATTATCATTATTATTATTATTATTATTATTATTATTATTATCATTATTATTACTATTATTATTATTATCATCATTATTATCATCATTATTATTATTATTATTATCAATATTATCATTATTTATCATTATCATTATTATCATAATTAATGTTGTCATTATTATTAATTCATTATCATCATTAGTAGTAAAATTAGTAGTAGTAGTAGTGATAATAGTAATAACAGTAATAGTAGTAGTAGTAATAGTAGTAGTATCTAAGAAAGAAACACACAACAAAGCCTTACTTTTAGCGATAAAAATACTTTACACCTACATTAGGTATAACATGTACACACAGACAGACAGACAGACAGACAGACAGACAAACAGACAGACAGACAAACAGACAGACAGACAAACAGACAGACAGACAGACAGACAGACAACAAGTCTCCACAAGGATCCACAAGTAAGACATATTTGTTCGTTCACGGCGACTGGGTGGACATAATGGGGGAACACGACGACTTATTTATCATTCACAAGTTCCAATCCATTTTTTAACACATCCACTTCAGGTGTCATCATGGGGGGGGGGGGGGGGCAGTGGCGAATGGCATACATACCACCCCCCTCTCCCCCCCAACCTGTCAGAGCCATCTATCTGCGCAGGTCAACATGAAAAATGTAGGAAGGTGGAGTACAGCCAGAGAGAGTGTGTGTGATGTGGTGCGAACGAGGCTCTCTCTCTCTCTCTCTCTCTCTCTCTCCCTCTCTCTCTCTCTCTCTCTCTCTCTCTCTCTCTCTCTCTCTCTCTCTCTCTATCTATCTATCTAGCTTGCTATCTACCTATCCATCTATCTGTCTACCTATCTATCTATCTGTCTACCTATCTATCTATTCATCCATCTATCTACCTATCTATCCATCTATCCAACTATCTATTTATCTGTCCATCTACTTAGTTATCTATCTATCTATCTATCTATCTATCTATCCATCCATCTATCTATCCATCCATCTATCTATTTATCAATCTATCTATCTATCCATCTATCTCTCTCTCCATCTATCTCTCTATCCATCTATCTATGTATCCATCCATCTATCTATCAATCCATCCACCCAGCTATCCATCTATCTATCTATCTACATACATCATCATCATCA
>NC_092262.1:4230086-4252586 GCF_036320965.1 Panulirus ornatus | reverse complement strand
CCTTCTCTGTGGTCTTCTTTGTGTCCTTTGTGGTCTTCTTTGTGGCCTTTGTGGTCTTCTTTGTGTCCTTTGTGGTCTTCTTTGTGGCCTTTGCGGCCTTCTTTGTGGCTTTCTTTGTGGCCTTCTTTGTGACCTCCTTTGTGGCTATCTTTGCGGCCATCTTTGTGGCCATCTTTGTGGCCATCTTTGTGGCCTTCTTTGTGGCCATCTCTGTGGCCATCTTTGTGGTCATCTTTGTGGCCAGTGGCCATATTTATGGCCATATTTGTGGCCTTCTTTGTGGCCATCTTTGGGGCACCGTAAATTCTTGGAGTGGACCTGCTGGTTGTATGTATGTATGGACGCACGTCGGCAGCCAGTCATGGTCCAGCATCTCTCCAGCCAGAGATGTTGCAAGGGTCAACACTTTCCAGCTGGTAGTGTATCGTACGCGTCGGGGCACAGCATCGTACGCGTCGGGGCACAGCATCGTACGCGTCGGGGCACAGTATCGTACGCGTCGGGGCACAGTATCGTACGCGTCGGGGCACAGTATCGTACGCGTCGGGGCACAGTATCGTACGCGTCGGGCACAGTATCGTACGCGTCGGGGCACAGCATCGTACGCGTCGGGGCACAGCATCGTACGCGTCGGGGAACAGTATCGTACGCGTCGGGGCACAGTATCGTACGCGTCGGGACACAGTATCGTACGCGTCGGGGCACAGTATCGTACGCGTCGGGGCACAGTATCGTGCGCGTCGGGCACAGTATCGTACGCGTCGGGGCACAGTATCGTACGCGTCGGGGCACAGTATCGTACGCGTCGGGGCACAGTATCGTGCGCGTCGGGGCACAGTATCGTACGCGTCGGGGCACAGTATCGTACGCGTCGGGGCACAGTGTCGTACGCGTCGGGGCACAGTATCGTACGCGTCGGGGCACAGTATCGTATGCGTCGGGGCACGGTATCGTACGCGTCGGGGCACAGTATCGTATGCGTCGGGGCACGGTATCGTACGCGTCGGGGCACAGTATCGTATGCGTCGGGGCACAGTATCGTACGCGTCGGGCGACAGTCGTACGTCTGGTCTCCTGAGAATATCGTACGCGTCGGGCAACAGTCGTACGTCTGGTCTCATAAATACATCGTGTGTTCCTACAGTTTTGTGTCCCTCAACATACCAGACCATACCACACCTTCGTACACCCCCTGCCACACCCTACACCACACACCACACACACCACACACCACACCACACCCCACACCACTCCACACCACACACAACACCACACCCTACACCCACACCTCCACACACCACACCCTACACCCACACCACACACTACAACACACTACACCACACACCACTCCACACCACACACCACACACTACAACACACCACACCACACACCACACACCACACACCACACCTTACACCACACACCACACCACACCCTACACCCACACCTCCACACACCACACCCTACACCCACACCACACACTACAACACACTACACCACACACCACTCCACACCACACACCACACACTACAACACACCACACCACACCCCACACCACTCCACACCACACACCACACCACACCCTACACCACACTCTACACAACACACCACACCACACCCCACACCACTCCACACCACACACAACACCACACCCTACACCACACACCACCACACCACACCATCACAATCTCCCCCACCCTCTCCACATAATCACAAAATAACAACATTTAACGGAAAATCTCTATATAAAAAGCTGTTAATTTACATTCCAAGTGAGGAGTGCGTCCCCAGCTTCATCTGTGCAGCACTATTCTAAATGTGTTAATAATCTGCCACACCATCATTGCAGGAAACGTAAACGTAACATCAAACCTAACCAAATTTCTATGTATACAAATCGTACGTAGATATCTAGTGGACATGATGATCATGAGGAGGTAACTGCCAGCTGGGTGATTAAACTCTGGGGCTTGTAAGACAGTTTCAGTATTGTATACACACACACACACACACACACACACACACACACACACACACACACACACATATATATATATGTATGATTTCATGTGTTGCGGGGTGGCGACGAGAATGGATGAAGGCAGCAAGTATGAATATGTACGTGTGTATATAATTGTATGTTTGTGTATGTATATGTGTATGTATACGTTGAAATGTATATGTATGTATATGTGCGTGAGAGAGCGTGTATGTATGTACATGTGTATGTGGGTGGGTTGAGCCATTCTTCGTCTATCTCCTTGCGCTACCTCGCTAACGCGGGGAAACAGCGATTCAGCATAATAAGAAAATAATATATATATATATATATATATATATATATATATATATATATATATATATATATATATATATATATATATATATATATATTGACTTGACCCTCAACCCTACTGTACCTAATAACCTTGCTCTTATTCACATTTACTCTTAACTTTCTTCTTTCACACACTTTACCAAACTCAGTCACCAGCTTCTGCAGTTTCTCACATGAATCAGCCACCAGCGCTGTATCATCAGCGAACAACAACTGACTCACTTCCCAAGCTCTCTCATCCCCAACAGACTTCATACTTGCCCCTCTTTCCAAAACTCTTGCATTCACCTCCCTAACAACCCCATCCATAAACAAATTAAACAACCATGGAGACATCACACACCCCTGCCGCAAACCTACATTCACTGAGAACCAATCACTTTCCTCTCTTCCTACACGTACACATGCCTTACATCCTCGATAAAAACTTTTCACTGCTTCTAACAACTTGCCTCCCACACCATATATTCTTAATACCTTCCACAGAGCATCTCTATCAACTCTATCATATGCCTTCTCCAGATCCATAATGGAGAAAAACTGGAGGAAGTGAAGTGTTTTAGATATCTGGGAGTGGATCTGGCAGCGGATGGAACCATGGAAGCGGAAGTGGATCATAGGGTGGGGGAGGGGGCGAAAATTCTGGGAGCCTTGAAGAATGTGTGGAAGTCGAGAACATTATCTCGGAAAGCAAAAATGGGTATGTTTGAAGGAATAGTGGTTCCAACAATGTTGTATGGTTGCGAGGCGTGGGCTATGGATAGAGTTGTGCGCAGGAGGATGGATGTGCTGGAAATGAGATGTTTGAGGACAATGTGTGGTGTGAGGTGGTTTGATCGAGTAAGTAACGTAAGGGTAAGAGAGATGTGTGGAAATAAAAAGAGCGTGGTTGAGAGAGCAGAAGAGGGTGTTTTGAAATGGTTTGGGCACATGGAGAGAATGAGTGAGGAAAGATTGACCAAGAGGATATATGTGTCGGAGGTGGAGGGAACGAGGAGAAGAGGGAGACCAAATTGGAGGTGGAAAGATGGAGTGAAAAAGATTTTGTGTGATCGGGGCCTGAACATGCAGGAGGGTGAAAGGAGGGCAAGGAATAGAGTGAATTGGAGCGATGTGGTATACCGGGGTTGATGTGCTGTCAGTGGATTGAATCAAGGCATGTGAAGCGTCTGGGGTAAACCATGGAAAGCTGTGTAGGTATGTATATTTGCGTGTGTGGACGTATGTATATACATGTGTATGGGGGTGGGTTGGGCCATTTCTTTCGTCTGTTTCCTTGCGCTACCTCGCAAACGCGGGAGACAGCGACAAAGCAAAAAAAAAAAAAAATATAAATATATATATATATATATATATATATATATATATATATATATATATATATATATATATATATTCCTATGAGTCCACGGGGAAAATGAAGCACGAAAAGTTCCCAAGTGCACTTTCGTGTAATAATCACATCATCAGGGGAGACACAAGAGAGAAATATAACAGTCAGTTGATATACAACGAAGAGACGAAACTAGGACGCCATACCAAATTAGTCACAACAATCCTAACATCTTTCATAAATAGATTCAAACTTCCTCAAAATCTCCAATTTTTCACAACATCTTCTATCAGTGTTATACTTAGACGAGACCTTCTAACGTGGCAGTCACAACATAGTTGTGTTTGGCGGTTGTAAAGCATAGTTTAGCCTCACAACCCCTTCTAATGGCTTTCTGCCTCCACCATGTAACACGACACACTAACTCCTCCTCTTGGTGGAAACTCTAATACAATAATGATAAAAAGACAATGAATAACAGAAGAATGTATGATACCGTGAGATGAATGAGGATGGTGTAAAATGTGATGAATGAGTGTAGAATGTGATGAATGAGGAAGGTGTAGAATATGATGAATAAGAGAATGTAGAATATGATGATTGTGGAAAGTGTTGAATGTGATGAATGAGTGTAGAATGTGATGAATGAATGTAGAATGTGATGAATGAGGAAAGTGTAGAATATGATGAATAAGTGAATGTAGAATATGATGAATGAGGAAAGTGTAGAATGTGATGAATGGGTGTAGAATGTGATGAATGAGTGTAGAATTTGATGAATAAGGAAGGTGTAGAATGTGATGAATGAGGAAGGTGTAGAATATGATGAATGAGTGAATGCAGAATATGATCTATGAGGAAAGTGTAGAATGTGATGAAAGAGTGAATGTAGAATATGGAGTGATATCAGACGAATGAGTGAATGTAGAATGTGTAGTAATTAGCAGATGACCAAGAGAATATATATACATTATGTAGATAGATATGTAATTATCATATGAGCTGGTATAAAGCAATTAATACTATCATTAATTTAATTAATCTCCATTAATTAAAGATTACCTTCTAATCCACCAGGATATGAAAATATACAACCCCATCTATAGATTTCATGGCAATGATGGTAGACATAGAAATTCTATAGTAACGTCCACTTAGCTAATGTACCAATATTTACCAAGACAAAAAGATAGTTTGAGCAGCTATCTTAAAAAAGCAGGTTAGATATATCTAATAAATTCATCTCTACCTCAAAACATCACACAAAGAGACGCAGAACTTCCATGCAAAACGGTACAACGAAGAAAATGGGATGAGGTAGACAAGGAAATATGGTTTTCTGTTTGGCCACAGCGAAGGTATACGTTATAAACGAACTCTCTGTAGCAATGAGGAAACATATCTAATTGGAAAGATATCTAACTAGAAACACGTATAACTGAGAAATGATTATATTCTACACTGATACATATATATATATATATTTGAACAAAAGCATTGTTTTGTTCCCTAATCATTTCATTATTTCACGAGTTAATTAACTTCATCATTGAACAGTCGCGTGCAGTCATTCGTGTGTAAAATTGTAAATAAAAGATTTCATATTTACATTCTTTAAACAAAAACGTTTTCCCTGTGTGTGTGTATGTGTGTGTGTGTGTGTGTGTGTGTGTGTGTGTGTGTGTGTGTGTCTGTATGTGTGTATGTATGTGTGTGTGGGTGTGTGTATGTGTGTGTGTGTGTGTGTGTGTGTGTGTGTGTGTGTGTGTGTGTGTGTGTGTGTGTGTGTAACATATTGTTGGGTAAAATTGCCTTTCCTGTTATTGAGTGTCAAGGATTATTAATTTCAAAATGTATATACATGGTATATTGGTAGAGAAGTCGACAAAAATTACAATGTACAGAGTAGAATAATAAATGAATGAATATATATATATATATATATATATATATATATATATATATATATATATATATATATATATATATATATATATATAAATATATATATATATATATATATATATATATATATATATATATATATATATATATAGAGAGAGAGAGAGAGAGAGAGAGAGAGAGAGAGAGAGAGAGAGAGGTTTTCAGAAAAGAAGACAGAAGGTTGAGGTGAAGAGAGTGCTGAGAGTAAGTGAGCTTAGGAAGGAGACTTGTGTGAGGAAGTACCAGGAGAAACTGAGTATAGAATGGAAAAAGGTGAGAACAAAGGAAGTAAGGGGAGTGGGAGAGGAATGGGATGTATTTAGGGAAGCAGTGATGGCTTGCGCAAAAGATGCTTGCGGCATGAGAAGCATGGGAGGTGGGCAGATTAGAAAGGGTAGTGAGTGGTGGGATGAAGAAGTAAGATTATTAGTGAAAGAGAAGAGAGAGGCATTTGGACGATTTTTGAAGGGAAATAATGCAAATGAGTGGGAGATGTATAAAAGAAAGAGGCAGGAGGTCAAGAGAAAGGTGCAAGAGGTAAAAAACAGGGCAAATGACAGTCGGGGTGAGAGAGTATCATTAAATTTTAGGGAGAATAAAAAGATGTTTTGGAAGGAGGTAAATAAAGTGCGTAAGACAAGGGAACAAATGGGAACTTCAGTGACGGGGGCTAATGGGGAGGTGATAACAAGTAGTGGTGATGTGAGAAGGAGATGGAGTGAGTATTTTGAAGGTTTGTTGAATGTGTTTGATGATAGAGTGGCAGATATAGGGTGTTTTGGTCGAGGTGGTGTCCAAAGTGAGATGGTTAGGGAGGATGATTTGGTAAACAGAGAAGAGGTAGTAAAAGCTTTGCGGAAGATGAAAGCCGGCAAGGCAACGGGTTTGGATGGTATTGCAGTGGAATTTGTTAAAACAGGGGGTGATTGTATTGTTAACTGGGTGGTAAGGTTGTTTAATGTATGTATGATTCATGGTGAGGTGCCTGAGGATTGGCGGAATGCGTGCATAGTGCCATTGTACAAAGGCAAAAGGGACAAAGGTGAGTGCTTAAGTTACAGAGGTATAAGTTTGTTGAGTATTCTTGGGAAATTATATGGGAGGGTATTGATTGAGAGGGTGAAGGCATGTACAGAGCATCAGATTGGGGAAGAGCAGTGTGGTTTCAGAAGTGGTAGAGGATGTGTGGATCAGGTGTTTGCTTTGAAGAATGTATGTGAGAAATACTTAGAAAAGCAAATGGATTTGTATGTAGCATTTATGGATCTGGAGAAGGCTTATGATAGAGTTGATAGAGATGCTCTGTGGAAGGTATTATGAATATATGGTGTGGGAGGCAAATTGTTAGAAGCAGTGAAAAGTTTTTATCGTGGATGTAAGGCATGTGTACGTGTAGGAAGAGAGGAAAGTGATTGGTTCTCAGTGAATGTAGGTTTGCGGCAGGGGTGTGTGATGTCTCCATGGTTGTTTAATTTGTTTATGGATGGGGTTGTTAGGGAGGTGAATGCAAGAGTTTTGGAAAGAGGAGCAAGTATGCAGTCTGTTGGGGATGAAAGAGCTTGGGAAGTGAGTCAGTTGTTGTTCGCTGATGAAACAACGCTGGTGGCTGATTCGTGTGTGAAATTGCAGAAGCTGGTGACTGAGTTTGGCAAAGTGTGTGAAAGAAGAAAGTTGAGAGTAAATGTGAATAAGAACAAGGTTATTAGGTACAGTAGGGTTGAGGGTCAAGTCAATTGGGAGGTAAGTTTGAATGGAGAAAAACTGGAGGAAGTGAAGTGTTTTAGATATCTGGGAGTGGATTTGGCAACGGATGGAACCATGGAAGCGGAAGTGAATCATAGGGCGGGGGAGGGGGCGAAGATCCTGGGAGCCTTGAAAAATGTGTGGAAGGCGAGAACATTATCTCGGAAAGCAAAAATGGGTATGTTTGAAGGAATAGTGGTTCCAACAATGTTGTATGGTTGCGAGGCGTGGGCTATGGATATAGTTGTGCGCATGAGGGTGGATGTGCTGGAAATGAGATGTTTGAGGACAATATGTGATGTGAGGTGGTTTGAGCGAGTAAGTAATGTAAGGGTAAGAGAGATGTGTGGTAATAAAAAGAGTGTGGTTGAGAGAGCAGAAGAGGGAGTTTTGAAATGGTTTGGTCACATTGAGAGAATGAGTGAGGAAAGATTGACAAAGAGGATATATGTGTCAGAGGTGGAGGGAACGAGTAGAAGTGGGAGACCAAATTGGAGGTGGAAAGATGGAGTGAAAAAGATTTTGAGTGATCGGGGCCTGAACATGCAGGAGGGTTAAAGGCGTACAAGGAATAGAGTAAATTGGAACGAGGTGGTATACCGGGGTCGACGTGCTGTCAATGGATTGAACCAGGGCATGTGAAGCGTCTGGGGTAAACCACGGGAAGTTCTGTGGCCTGGATGTGGAAAGGAAGCTGGGGTTTCGGTGCATTATTACATGACAGCTAGAGACTGAGTGTAAACGAATGGGGCCTTTGTTGTCTTTTCCTAGCACTACCTCGCACACATGAGGGGGGAGGGGGGATGTTATTCTAACGCGGGAGACAGCGATAGAGCAAAATAAAAAGATGATATATATATATATATATATATATATATATATATATATATATATATATATATATATATATATAGTGGAAAAAATCATTCGTAATGATGAAAAATTAAAAAATTATAATTCTTTCCCAAGTTATTCAATAATTAATTTTACAACTACAATTCCTTAGGTGTTGTATGTCGACCAAGATGAGCTGGTTCAATTAACCTTACTGTAACCTTTGAATACATAAGAACGTTACGGCTACTTTTGTATTTGAAACTCTACTGTATCCGCCTCTCTTACTGTATTTGAAACTCTACTGTATCCGCATTTCTTATCGTATTTGAAACTCTACTGTATCCGCATTTCTTACTGTAATAGAAGCTCTACTGTATCCGTATTTCTTACTGTTTTTGAAGCTCTTACTGTATTTCATACTGACGTTGTATTTACATTTCATGAACACAGATAAGCCAGCGTCTGTTCCAGTGCTGTAACCCAGCGGTGCAAAATACAATGTCACATCATAACACGAGACTGTAAACATGCCAGAGGTAAACAAGAACATTGTTTACACATCAAACAGACACCTGGGCGTAAACATGGACCGCAGACCAAAAATCGGTCCAGAGGTAAATGAGAAATACGACCAAAACGCTTAATGCACAGCTTGGAGGCAAGACAGTGCTTCACCCACCATCATATTACTGTGTGTGAGGAAAAAGATGTTTTCCATGGTCTTATCTGAAGAAATAAATACATAAGAATAAACTCACAGCCACCAAGACAGTATTGCCTGCTCGGCTCATATCTCGTTTTCTTCCAAAAGTGTCCTCTGAGAATATCCCGGGTTAATTAATGATGTAGCTCCCTTAGTGTCATTAGCTCAAATATGAGTAATTATGATTCATATAATTACACACACACACACACACACACACACACACACACACACACACACACACACACACGTATAAAGGATCATAAGAACTGTAAGAAAAGAAATATGTACTTTTATAGCATATAAAAACAATAATCAATGAAATATACTAAGTTATGACATAGCAAATATATATTTATATTTTATGACATCTCAGACAACACAGTTAATATAATGCCCTGAGTCATATATATATATATATATATATATATATATATATATATATATATATATATATATATATATATATATATATATGCAGGAGGGTGAAAGGAGGGCAAGGAATAGAGTGAATTGGAGCGATGTGGTATACCGGGGTTGACGTGCTGTCAGTGGATTGAATCAAGGCATGTGAAGCGTCTGGGGTAAACCATGGAAAGCTGTGTAGGTATGTATATTTGCGTGTGTGGACGTATGTATATACATGTGTATGGGGAGGGTTGGGCCATTTCTTTCGTCTGTTTCCTTGCGCTACCTCGCAAACGCGGGAGACAGCGACAAAGTATAATATAAATAAATAAAAATATATATATATATATATATATACTTAACCGGTGTTTCCCACGTGAGCTACGTAGCGCAAAGAAAAAGACGAAGAATGGCCAAACCGCTCATATACACATATATATATACATAAACGCCCACACACGCACATACATATACAAATCAATGTATACATACATATACATTCACAGACGTACATATATACACATATGTATTTTCATATTTGATACCTTCATCCCTTCTCGTCGCTACCCCGCCACACAGGATATATATATATATATATATATATATATATATATATATATATATATATATATATATATATATATATATATATATACATATACTTTTTCCTCGCACTTTCTGTTTATAGTAACAATTATCTATAAGTTGGCATCCCTGAAAACCTATTAGTACAACTGAAAATTAAAACTCCACCAATCATTACTCCATTTGCACAGAATATTTTAATTAAAAACTTCAAACGTATCTAAATTGACAGGGAAAACACTGAAGAATTGGCATCTATTTGTTTATAAAACACAGCATGACTCTGATCCCTCCATATATATATATATATATATATATATATATATATATATATATATATATATATATATATATATATATATATTGGAAAGGATCACAATTTTGCGCGTGATCAAGATATTCCTATGAGTCCATGGGGAAAATGAAACACGATAACTTCCAAGTGCACTTTCGTGTAATAATCACATCATCAGGGGAGACACAAGAGAGAAATATAACAGTCAGTTGATACACAACGAAGAGACGAAGCTAGGACGCCATTTGGTAAACGTGTGATTGTCCACGACAGACAACGAGGGTTTCATAAACTTATTATGTGCACAAGAAGGTGAATTGTTTACAAATTTTATCAACAATAACGTTATCTAATTTGTATAGACCATCACTAATATTAAGATAATAATTCTTTGTGTATCTAGTAATAGAAGATTCAATGATATTTCTCATGGCGGATAGAATGGTATATGCACTAGGGTTAATTCTTTGAATAATCATATATAGAATATATAATTTTCCCTCAAGCAATATGACAGCTGCACAGTGTTATGTGAGATGGTTCCAGGTTTTTCTACCAGTCTGTTCTTAGCGCTATCCGGCTAATGCAAGAAACGGCGATCAAGAATACATACATATATATATATATATATATATATATATATATATATATATATATATATATATATATATATATATATATGGTTCTATGTTATACACACTATATACATTTCCTTCTTTTTAGACGTTTGTTTGTATATATTCACACACACACACACACACACACACACACACACACACACACACACACACATCAGCAGAAGCACTAGGGGGGTTTAATCTCTCAAAACTGGTTTGTTATGGTGATCAAACTGGTTTTGTGAAGCTTAATTCTAATCGGCTTTACCTTCATATACTTCATAAAGGATCGTTTTGTATTTTTTTTTTCCTTTTTTTCTAATGAATATGACCGGAATAAACACATCTATTATCGTTTGCATTCAATCTGGTAAATCATCTTTCTATACAAATGAGTTCAATCTTGTGTCATGTGTGGTATGTCTGCTTGACCAGAAGACAGAGGTGTCGTATTCAGATATATATATTTTTTCCACCTTCAGACTCGTAAATAAATGTCTAAAAACATTAGTATAATTTTTAAAACTCGTAAGTTTTTTTTTAATATGTGTGTGTGTGATGTGATGTGATATGAGAAGGAGATGGAGTGAGTATTTTGAAGGTTTGTTGAATGTGTTTGATGATAGAGTGGCAGATATAGGGTGTTTTGGTCGAGGTGGTGTGCAAAGTGAGAGGGTTAGGGAAAATGATTTGGTAAACAGAGAGGAGGTAGTAAAAGCTTTGCGGAAGATGAAAGCCGGCAAGGCAGCAGGTTTGGATGGTATTGCAGTGGAATTCATTAAAAAACGGGTGACTGTGTTGTTGACTGGTTGGTAAGGTTATTTAATGTATGTATGACTCATGGTGAGGTGCCTGAGGATTGGCGAAATGCTTACATATTGCCATTGTACAAAGGCAAAAGGGATAAGAGTGAGTGCTCAAATTACAGAGGTATAAGTTTGTTGAGTATTCCTGGAAAATTATATGGGAGGGTATTGATTGAGAGGGTGAAGGCATGTACAGAGCATCAGATTGGGGAAGAGCAGTGTGGTTTCAGAAGTGGTAGAGGATGTGTGGATCAGGTGTTTGCTTTGAAGAATGTATGTGAGAAATACTTAGAAAAGCAAATGGATTTGTATGTAGCATTTATGGATCTGGAGAAGGCATATGATAGAGTTGATAGAGATGCTCTGTGGAAGGTATTAAGAATATGTGGTGTGGGAGGCAAGTTGTTAGAAGCAGTGAAAAGTTTTTATCGAGGAAGTAAGGCATGTGTACGTGTAGGAAGAGAGGAAAGTGATTGGTTCTCAGTGAATGTCGGTTTGCGGCAGGGGTGTGTGATGTCTCCATGGTTGTTTAATTTGTAAATGGATGGGGTTGTTAGGGAGGTGAATGCAAGAGTTTTGGAAAGAGGGGCAAGTATGCAGTCTGTTGTGGATGAGAGAGCTTGGGAAGTGAGTCAGTTGTTATTCGCTGATGATACAGCGCTGGTGGCTGATTCATGTGAGAAACTGCAGAAGCTGGTGACTGAGTTTGGTAAAGTGTGTTAAAGAAGAAAGCTGAGAGTAAATGTGAATAAGAGCAAGGTTATTAGGTACAGTAGGGTTGAGGGTCAAGTCAATTGGGAGGTAAGTTTGAATGGGGAAAAACTGGAGGAAGTAAAGTGTTTTTAGATATCTGGGAGTGCATTACACTAGAAATACAAATATCACTTTGCACAACCCACAGATTTTGCGTTGCATGCAAACCGATCTATATTGAAAGATCGTGGATTCATCTTTACAGAAAACAGACGTAGGCCCAAAAAATATGTCTTACTTTACAAAAAAAAGATGGGTTCCATGTTTAAAGAAAATGGGTGTAGGTATTCGTCACTTCTTATGTCCCGTCTACCAAGATAGATAGATAGACAGATGAATAGACAGGCAGATAGATAGCCCTACGTAAACCTGTTAACTAGGTCATGAATAATTAATCAAGAATAATTAAGGGTATATAAAACTAATGAGCGTTTTAAGTTAATTAATCACTAATGAGTGAGAAGCGGGTTATAATGATGTACGAAATGCATTTTATATTGGCTGGTTAATTCTAAATAACCCAACCCTTTATGCCTGGCTAGTATGACATGGGTGAGAGAGAGAGAGAGAGAGAGAGAGAGAGAGAGAGAGAGAGAGAGAGAGAGAGAGAGAGAGAATGAACAACAGGGAGTGTAAACAACAGGGAGAGTGTAAACAACAGGGAGAATGTAAACAACAGGGAGAGTGTAAACAGCAGGGAGAATGTAAACAACAGGGAGAATGTAAACAACAGGGGAATATAAACAACAGGGAGAGTGTAAACAACAGGGAGAGTGTAAACAAAAGGGAGAATGTAAACAACAGGGAGAATATAAACAACAGGGAGAGTGTAAACAACAGGGAGAGTGTAAACAACAGGGAGAATGTAAACAACAGGGAGAGTGTAAACAACAGGGAGAGTGTAAACAACAGGGAGTGTACCCTTTTTTTCAAACGATGAACAAGATTTTCGTTTAACTTACATATCACAGAACTTATAAACATATCTAATTACTATGATTAACTTTGAGTTCTGGGACTATTAATTACCCTGATTACGATAATTTACATTCTTGTACTATACCTAATCGATACATATCTTAATCACAACACACACACACACACACACACACACACACACACACACACACACACACACACACACACATATATATATATATATATATATATATATATATATATATATATATATATATATATATATATATACATATATATATAAACAAATATCTACACAGTATTAAAATATCTATATAAATCTTAAGTTTGGATAATGTTTCCCTTCATCAGTACATTGCTGGAAGAGGCGCTACGATGTGAAACAAGGCTAGCAGATGTGAACAGACGTTTCCACGTGTCTTAAGCAATGAAGTAATTAAGCGAGACGTTTCCAAATGTCTCAAGCAATCGAGTAATTAAGTGAGATTATTAAGTTTATGCGAGTAAATTCAGTTTAACTTATGGATCATTAAGAAAGTGTCTTCTTATTGGCTCGATCCACCTCTCTCTCTCTCTCTCTCTCTCTCTCTCTCTCTCTCTCTCTCTCTCTCTCTCTCTATCTATCTATCTAACTATCTATCTATCTATCTATCTATCTATCTATCTACATCCAGAGGCACCAGGTCGTGTAACAAAGGTGTTGTTCCGTGGCGACCAGAGGCACTTGGAACTGCGAGACAAAGTACAGAAGCCTTCCAGACAGGTTAGGGTCAGGCTGTGTGGTGTCTTCCAGGACTCTTCCAGCAAGACACTTCCAGCAAGACGGTTCCAGCAAGACACTTCCAGCAAGACACTTCGAGCAAGACACTTCCAGAACTCTTCCAGCAAGACATTTCCAGCAAGACACTTCCGGAATGACAAGTCCAGCAAGACACTTCCAGCAAGACACTTCCAGCATGACCATTCCAGCAAGACACTTCCAGCAAGACAATTCCAGCAAGACAATTCCAGCAAGACACTTCCAGCAAGACACTTCCAGAGACAGTAAGAGCTACGAAACATTGTTACAAACCAGGAGACTCAGTGGAGGTCAGATCCAGAAAGACTGATGGTATCTTGGGCACTTCCAGAAGGATGGTTCCAGGCACAGACAGATCCAGGAAATATTGCATATCAAGAAAGATATCTTCTTGTACGTCAGTTCCAGGCAAACTATTTTCTTCCACAACATTTGCAAGCAGGACATTTCCAGGCAGGTCGAGATCCAGAGGAGATGATCGCCAGCAAGGTAGTTCCAGTTAGGACCATCACAGCCACGTGAATTCCAGACAGGATAGTCCAAGAAGGTAAACAATTCCAGGCTAGCATCTCTGTCATCACTTCTATCACATATCTGCCAAGATGTGTTGTGTCAACACTATCATACCAGCCACTGTTGATAGCAATGCTCTTCCAGGAACTCAAAAGCATCTTCCATGAATGTCTCTGTCACACGAGCTGGATTGATATCATTCTTCTAGCAGTTCCAGACCAGCTTCTGCACCAGGAGGTGGGTTAAGCCCTTGTTCATCTTACAGCAATTTTCCAGCGAATGTAAATGATAATTTTTAGGACCCAAGAACCGAGACTGTTGGTACATCTTTTTCCATAAATATTTTACAAGCGAAACTCACTCCGAGTTTATCTTCATCACATAACACACCAAAAGAAAAAAAAGAGAGAAAAACGAAACCAAGTCTGGAAAATTAAGATCCTGGAAATTTGAGAATGGTTAAATAGTTTCCTTGCAACATGTGTACTGACGAGCTCAGCCTGGACTTAGTAAAGAGCCTGGATCGAGTTCAGAAAGCCACAAGACAGAACACACAACAACACAAGAAGGAGATGATGGAAAGCCACTGGAAATTAAAAACTCATCTCCCTCAATATCAAAGACTTGGGTTTTTTTTTTCTCTCTTCCTGGAAATTAGAGATTGATCTCCTTGGAAATAAAAATTTATCGTCGCCTCCTCATGGGAATAGTTGTGGTGGGGGGAAAGTCTTCTAAGGCGCGGAGGTGGACGAGTGCCCTCCAATTAGCAGTTCTGTCACGTTTCAAACATTCTTTCTCCAGCGTTTCTCAGAAGTCCTTCCCTCCTTTAGGAGTCTGAAGGTGACGTTCCTCATTGAGTGGTTGGATCTCTCGTCTTCAGGAGTTTTCCTGCAGTCTTCCAGAGAGAGAGAGGGAGGGCCTGGAACCCAAGTGGAAATCATCTCCTCTCTTGCAGAGGGAAAGAGGGGCCGATGCGGAGGTCATGTCTACTGCAGAGGGGTCTGGAACGCAACTGGAAGCCGTCAGAAGACCTGGGAACGAGATGCGTAATACCTGGAACGGAAGCAGAGGTGGTGAGGTCTACTGTGAAACTCCTGGAACGAACGGCGAGGCTGTCATGTCTACTGCAGGGCATAGGGGTCTGGAACCCACAGCGAGTTTGTTTATCTTTTCTACAAGACCCCTGGAACTGACGGGGAGATAGCAATGTCTATACAGAGGACCTGGAAATGACGTGGAGTTTATCATGCCCACTGCAAAAGGTCTGGAACCAAGGGCGAGTTTGTCAAGTCAGCCATAGACGGTCTGGAACCATGCTATGCATAATGCTAGGTATAATAGGTAGTCAAATCATCCCTATCCAATCAGCGACAGATATCATTGTGGTACAAGACACAGCCATGTTGACGAAGCCTTCAAGGTTCTGAGACAGAAGTACAGTGGCCTTCTGTTGGCCAAGTGAGATGTGAGAGAAGATGAGGGCAGTGAGGGAGGGAGGGTGGGTGGAGAGAGTGAAGGAGGGAGATGATGAGGGAGGAAGAACAAAGAGATAGAGAGAGAGAGAGAGAGAGAGAGAGAGAGAGAGAGAGAGAGAGAGAGAGAGAGAGAGAGAGAGAGAGAGAGAACGAACTGGAACATGATATATGAGAGAGACAGACAGAGAGAAGGGTAGAGAAAAACACAAAGAGAGAGAGAGAGAGGGAGGGAGAGGGAGAGAGAGAGAGAGAGAGAGAGAGAGAGAGAGAGAGAGAGAGAGAGAGAGAGAGAGAGAGAGATTCTAAAGAAGGGAGACGAAGAGAAACAAAGAGAGAGAATGGAAGGGAAGAACATAAAGAGAAGTAGTAGGGGTGTAAGATCATAAAAAAGAGTGAGAGAGAAAGAAAGAGAGGGGGAACGCCACAATGAGAGAGAGAGAGAGAGAGAGAGAGAGAGAGAGAGAGAGAGAGAGAGAGAGAGAGAGAGTAGAAATAATTCCAGTGCTACAGTATTGCCAACACAGGTGTCACATCCCTTTCCCTCGGCACAATATATTTGACTCAATTTTTCATTCGCTCTGACATGATGCCTCATGGTTGACACATGGGGGCTGATACAGCCCTGGATGATACATGAGGGGGCTGATACAGCCCTGGATGATACATGAGGGGGCTGATACAGCCCTGGATGATACTTGAGGGGGCTGATACAGCCCTGGATGATACATGAGGGGGCTGATACAGCCCTGGATGATACATGAGGGGGCTGATACAGCCCTGGATGATACATGAGGGGGCTGATACAGCCCTGGATGATACTTGAGGGGGCTGATACAGCCCTGGATGATACATGAGGGGGCTGATACAGCCCTGGATGATACATGAGGGGGCTGATACAGCCCTGGATGATACATGAGGGGGCTGATACAGCCATGGATGATACATGAGGGGGCTGATACAGCCCTGGATGATACTTGAGGGGGCTGATACAGCCCTGGATGATACATGAGGGGGCTGATACAGCCCTGGATGATACATGAGGGGGCTGATACAGCCCTGGATGATACATGAGGGGGCTGATACAGCCCTGGATGATACCTGAGGGGACTGATACAGCCCAGGGTGATACATGAGGGGGCTGATACAGCCCTGGATGATACATGAGGGGGCTGATACAGCCCTGGATGATACATGAGGGGGCTGATACAGCCCTGGATGATACATGAGGGGGCTGATACAGCCCTGGATGATATATGAGGGGGCTGATACAGCCCTGGATGATACATGAGGGGACTGATACAGCCCTGGATGATACATGAGGGGACTGATACAGCCCTGGATGATACATGAGGGGGCTGATACAGCCCTGAGTGATACATGAGGGGACTGATACAGCCCTGGATAATACATAAGGGGGCTGATACAGCCCTGGGTGATACATGAGGGGACTGATACAGCCCTGGATGATACATAAGGGGGCTGATACAGCCCTGGGTGATACATGAGGGGACTGATACAGCCCTGGGTGATACATTGGGGACTGATACAGCCCTGGATGATATATGAGGGGGCTGATACAGCTCTGGATGATACATGGGGGACTGACACAACCCTGGATGATACATGAGGGGGCTGATACAGCCCTGGATGATACATGAGGGGACTGATACAGCCCTGGATGATACATGAGGGGACTGATACAGCCCTGGATGATACATGAGGGGGCTGATACAGCCCTGGGTGATACATGAGGGGACTGATACAGCCCTGGATGATACATAAGGGGGCTGATACAGCCCTGGGTGATACATGAGAGGACTGATACAGCCCTGGGTGATACATGGGGGACTGATACAGCCCTGGATGATATATGAGGGGGCTGATACAGCTCTGGATGATACATGGGGGACTGACACAACCCTGGATGATACATGAGGGGGCTGATACAGCCCTGGATGATACATGAGGGGGCTGATACAGCCCTGGATGATACATGACCCTCCACTACGGCGAGTTAACCCTTTGAACACAACATCTTAACCCCGTAAGTAGGATGACTTAAATAGTATGGATGAAGGGACTGGGTCATGATCAGCGAGGGCTGAGGTCATCAATAAGAGAGGGAGGGGAAGGGAGGTTTGTCAAGTCGTCTAGTTCAAAAGCTCAGGTCGTCGACCTGGAAGGGGTGAATGACGACCTGGGGGGACGACCCCAAACCTTTGATGACTTCGAAACAGCAAATGTCTTGCAGAACTCAGCCAAGTTTTCTCCTCCTCGCACATCTGCTTAAGTGGACAACTTTGTGCAAACACAGGAACTTAACACAGGAACTTAACACAGGAACTTAACACAGGAACTTAACAGACCTAAGTTGAGAGACAGACGAAACCTTGGATTGCTAAGAACCTTGTGTTGTTGGTTGTGATGGCCAAGGCGACATCATCAAGCCATTTTCTGTGCACGTATTACAAAACAATGGTGAGAGAGAGAGAGACAGAGAGAGAGAGAGAGAGAGAGAGAGAGAGAGAGAGAGAGAGAGAGAGAGAGAGAGAGAGAGAGAGAGATTCTTGCTGGGATTAAGGCTTGGGGATTAGTTAAGAAGCAATAAATCCAGGGAATATATTTCTTACGTATTAATCCATATTTTTGTCACATATGATCAAGTGTGCAAAGATGAATTATTTGTGTTATCTGTTGAACACGACGGTATACGACCCTTGAACACGACGGTATACGACCCTTGAACACGACGGTATACGACCCTTGAGCACCACGGTATACGACCCTTGAGCACGACGGTATACGACCCTTGAACACGACGATATACGACTCTCGAACACGACGGTATACGACCCTTGAGCACGACGGTATACGACCCTTGAACACGACGGTATACGACCCTTGAGCACCACGGTATACGACCCTTGAGCACGACGGTATACGACCCTTGAGCACCACGGTATACGACCCTTGAGCACGACGGTACACGACCCTTGAACACGACGATATACGACTCTCGAACACGACGGTATACGACCCTTGAGCACGACGGTATACGACCCTTGAACACGACGGTATATGACCCTTGAACACGACGGTATACGACCCTTGAACACGACGGTATACGACCCTTGAACACGACGGTATACGACCCTTGAACACGACGGTATACGACCCTTGAACACTAAGTTCGGCACAGACAACCTAAAAAGATATGAGCCAATTAGCCCTCTGTTATCTGGTCTTTCCTATTTACTCCCATCGTCTCTCTCTCTCTCATATATATATATATATATATATATATATATATATATATATATATATATATATATATATATATACATATATATATATATATATATATATTTTGCTTTGTCGCTGTCTCCCGCGTTAGCGAAGTACCGCAAGGAAACAGACGAAAGAATGGCCCAACCCACCCACATACACATGTATATACATACACGTCCACACACGCAAATATACATACCTATACATCTCAATGTATATATATATATATATATATATATATATATATATATATATATATATATATATATATATATATATATACACACACACACACACAGACATATAAATATGTACACATGTACATAATTCATACTGTCTGCCTTTATTCATTCCCATCGCCACCTCGCCACACATGGAATAACAACCCCCTCCCCCCTCATGTGTGCGAGGCAGTGCTAGGAAAAGACAACAAAGGCCCCATTCGTTCACACTCAGTCTCTAGCTGTCATCTAATAATGCACCGAAACCACAACTCCCTTTGCACATCCAGGCCCCACAGTACTTTCCATGTTTTACCCCAGACGCTTCACATGCCATCGTTCAATCCATTGACAGCACGTCGACCCCGGTATACCACATCGTTCCAATTCACTCTATTCCTTGCACGCCTTTCACCCTCCTGCATGTTCAGGCCCCGATCACTCAAAATCTTTTTCACTCCATCTTTCCACCTCCAATTTGGTCTCCCACTTTTCCTCGTTCCCTCCACCTCTGACACATATATCCTCTTGGTCAATCTTTCCTCACTCATTCTCTCCATGTGACCAAACCATTTCAAAACACCATCTTCTGCTCTCTCAACCACACTCTTTTTATTACCACACATCTCTCTTACCCTTACGTTACTTACTCGATCAAACCACCTCACACCACACATTGTCCTCAAACATCTCATTTCCAGCACATCCACCCTCCTGCGCACAACTCTATCCATAGCCCACGCCTCGCAACCATACAACATTGTTGGAACCACTATTCCTTCAAACATACCCATTTTTGCTTTCCGAGATAATGTTCTCGACTTCCACACATTCTTCAAGGCTCCCAGAATTCTCACCCCCTCCCCCACCCTATGATTCACTTCCGCTTCCATGGTTCCATCCGCTGCCAAATCCACTCCCAGATATCTAAAACACTTCACTTCCTCCAGTTTTTCTCCATTCAAACTTACCTCCCAATTGACTTGACCCTCAACCCTACTGTACCTAATAACATTGCTCTTATTCACATTTACTCCCAACTTTCTTCTTTCACACACTTTACCAAACTCAGTCATCAGCTTCTGCAGTTTCTCACATAAATCAGCCACCAGCGCTGTTTCATCAGCGAACAACAACTGACTCGCTTCCCAAGCTCTCTCATCCCCAACAGACTGGATACTTGCCTCTCTTTCCAAAACTCTTGCATTCACCTCCCTAAAAACCCCATCCATAAGCAAATTAAACAACCATGGAGACATCACACACCCCTGCTGTAAACCTACATTCACTGAGAACCAATCACTTTCCTCTCTTCCTACACGTACACATGCCTTATCTCCTCCATAAAAACTTTTCACTGCTTCTAACAACTTGCCTCTCACACCATATATTCTTAATACCTTCCACAGAGCATCTCTATCAACTCTATCATATGCCTTCTCCAGATCCTAAATGCTACATACAAATCCATTTGCTTTTCTAAGTATTTCTCACATACATTCTTCAAAGCAAACTCCTGATCCACACATCCTCTACCACTTCTGAAACCACACTGCTCTTCCCCAATCTGATGCTCTGTACATGCCTTCACCCTCTCAATCAATACCCTCCCATATAATTTACCAGGAATATTCAACAAACTTATATCTCTGTAATTTGAGCACTCACTCTTATCCCCTTTGCCTTTGTACAATGGCACTATGCAAGCATTCCGCCAATCCTCAGGCACCTCACCATGAATCATACATACATTAAATAACCTTACCAACCAGTCAACAATACAGTCACCCCATTTTATAACAAATTCCACTGCAATACCATCCAAACTCACTGCCTTGCCGGCTTTCATCTTCCGCAAAGCTTTTACTACCTCTTCTCTGTTTACCAAATCATTTTCCCTAACCCTTTCACTTATATGTGTACATATATATATATATATATATATATATATATATATATATATATATATATATATATATATATATATATATATATATCAGAAGGGTTCGATGTAAAACTAATACGTAAAAGTTCCGGGCCTCTCAAGATAACTTTGGGATACACACGCAAAAAAAAAGAAAAAAAAAACGCAAGATTGTTATCTGGACTTAGATTGGCGGCGCCTGAGAGGAGGAAAATGCTGCAAGATGAAGAAGACAAGCGGCTGCAGGAGATTTTGTGAAGATCCGATATGGAAAAGAGGTGTGGAAGAGGCGGGAGAAGAAAGAGGAAAGAGGTGGAACAGAGACATTTGAGAAGAGCCGGATCATGAGGGACGGAGCGAGGAAAGTCGATTAAGAAGAGAAGGGACAGCAGTGGCAACGGGAGGACCAGATGTAGGAGTAATAAGAAGAGGAAACAATGACGAAACACGGAGTGTTTATGATGATGATGTGGGTTACCATACACCGCCAGGGACAATAACCTGAGGACATGAGATGCCATATACCTCCAGGGGGCGATAAATGAGGACATAAGATGCCATACACTTCCAGGAACCATAACTTTACTGATATCAAACATCACCAGGAGCCACAACTTCAGAGTCAGCTGCCAGACACCACCAGACACATACACATAATGGGAGTGTAAATGACACTTGGAATTATCGTAAACACTTGAATAACGTGTTGCCAGACACCACCAAGAGCCACAACTTCAAGACGCAAGTTGCCAGACACAACCAAGAGCCACAACTTCAGGACGCAAGTTGCCAGACACCACCAAGAGCCACAACTTCAAGACGCAAGTTACCAGACACCACCAAGAGCCACAACTTCAAGACGCAAGTTACCAGACACCACCAGGAGCCAGAACTTCAGAACGCAGGTTGCCAGACACCACCAACTTGAGAGCGAGGATTGCCAGACACCACCAGGGGACTCAACCCGGTAAGCTGTCAC
>NC_092262.1:4077586-4227586 GCF_036320965.1 Panulirus ornatus | reverse complement strand
TCTGTTATGTGTTGGTACCATCTGTATGTCTGTTATCTTCCACTGTGTCCGGTCTGTTATCTTCCACTGTGTCCAGTCTGTTATCTTCCACTGTGTCCAGTCTGTTATCTTCCACTGTGTCCAGTCTGTTATCTTCCACTGTGTCCAGTCTGTTATCTTCCACTGTGTCCAGTCTGTTATCTTCCACTGTGTCCAGTCTGTTATCTTCCACTGTGTCCAGTCTGTTATCTTCCACTGTGTCCAGTCTGTTATCTTCCACTGTGTCCGGTCTGTTATCTTCCACTGTGTCCAGTCTGTTATCTTCCACTGTGTCCAGTCTGTTATCTTCCACTGTGTCCAGTCTGTTATCTTCCACTGTGTCCAGTCTGTTATCTTCCACTGTGTCCAGTCTGTTATCTTCCACTGTGTCCAGTCTGTTATCCAGTGGGGAAACATGAAGTCTTTTCAGTGGTCGAGTTCTGCATTTCTATATATTGGACAAAAGGCCATTATGACTGACAGAACTCTCTCTCTCTCTCTCTCTCTCTCTCTCTCTCTCTCTCTCTCTCTCTCTCTCTCTCTCTCTCTCTCTCCCTCCTCCTCCTCTCTCTCTCTCTCCTTCTCTCTCCCTCCCTCTCCCTCTCTCTTTCTCCTTCTCCGTCTCTCTCTCTCTCTCTCTCTCTCTCTCTCTCTCTCCTTCTCTCTCTCCTTCTCTCTCTCTCTCTCTCTCTCTCTCTCTCTCTCTCTCTCTCTCTCTCTCTCTCTCTCTTTGTGCATCAGGAGAGCAGATAAGGACAAGCCATACGGGGACACAGAGTCGGTATTCCCCCATCATAACACAGGGGACACAGCTCTTATGGTTTTCCTTCATATGGATTGAATCGTTTAGGGTTCGTATCTATTGCCTTTTGAATGTGTTGGGATTAGCCAATGTTACTCCGGATGTTGGGATATATTGGCTGCTCGTGGGACACTGGGACATCTGGGATATTCGTAGGGTCTAAAAATATATCAATCACACACACACACACACACACACACACACACACACACACACACACACACACATACAAACGTGCTCAGATAAGTAATAATAATCAAGTAACATCACACACACACAGACAGAAATATACACAAACACACATGTTCAAGAACAAGACGAACAAATAAACATCGACAAACACATATGTCGTATATCGTGATAGACAAAAACATCATACATGACATTTCTTTGAAATACACTTAGCGCGCACCATTAAAATCCACATCAATCTATCTATCTATCTATCAATCTATCTATCCATCCATCTATCTATCCATCTATCTATCACTCTATCTATCAATCCATCTATCTATCTATCCATCCATCCATCCATCTATCTATCCATCCATCTATCTACCTATCTATCTGTCCATCCATCTATGTATCTACGTATCTATCTATCTATCTATATATCTATCTATTCCTCACTTATCACAAACACACACACACACACACACACACATCACTCGACCAAGAGACAGTGTGTTGCAGTGAACCCCCAACACTTATCAAAATGCTTTCCTAATTTCTACTTTAATTTCACATTAAGTTGATCCATCCACATACCCCAGAGATTAACACCTGCATTCACATCAACTCAATACACAAAGTGATTCTATTTCCATCCAAATTTTTAAATCATCTTACTAACATATTTGATTTGCTAGTCTTCAATCTTAACAACCAGGCCAGGTCGTAAACAACTATTTACAACCACCAATTAAGAAATCTTGAACACCTTTTCTAAGACCATCATAAACCTTCTCAATACATTTATATCTTAGCTATTTAAGTGTAACTGCTTCGCGTTAATATATTTTCTTACTGCGTCATCCATATCTTAGCCAGTCTAATTATTTTATCTATATCTTCAATTGTATTAACAACTACTACTCAGTTTTTTATACTTAAATAGTAAAAATAAACTAAAGACAGAAATACTAAGGAAAACACGACCAGGAAGTCCTAGTATTGTAATATTACATATTGTCTATTTGATAAACATATATTCATAGGATCTTGTAACACTGCTGCATGACTGGCCGAAGACTTGCAACACTGATGCCAGCAATAAAACCAGGTTGTGCAACACAAAATAAAGAAATTGTAAATATGTTCCAAACTATCTTGAGTAAACTCGTAACTTTTCACAAATGAATTACTAATTCTATTAGAGGAATTTCATATATATAATTGATTACTTCAAAAGAGAAGAGAGAGAATTTCCCAAATATTCAGATCAGAAACTTTGGCTTGAAATATGGCATGTGTGTTTCCCTGCATCACAGATGCCAAAAAGGAAAAAAAACAAAATAAATCCCGAATTTATTCTACGTCGTAAAGACTCTGGCGTTTTACTTTATTCCCGGGAAATAAATTCTCGTGATTTGGTTCGCCTTCCGCTGTGGGGAAGGTACAGAATTGTGGGAAGATAATTGAATTTAGAAGACGAACGATTGATTGATGTAGACATGATGTACGTCTGGCCTGCGTGGGGGGGGGAGGGGTTTTGTGTGTGTATGTGTGTGTGTGTGTGTGTGTGTGTGTGTGTGTGTGTGTGTGTGTTTGTGTGTGTGTGTGTGTGTGGAGAGAGAGAGAGAGAGAGAGAGAGAGAGAGAGAGAGAGAGAGAGAGAGAGAGAGAGAGAGAATGGTTGGGGCCGTGAGAAAGACATAGACAGAGAGAGAGAGGGGTAAGTACACATATGTTTTCATGTGTTTATTTACATGCATATGTTTCCTGAATGCTTTTCTGTATACTTTTAACATTTGAAAGAGAGAGCAAGGAGGGGTAAGTACACATATGAATATGTTGGAAAGGATCACAATTTTGCGCGTGATCAAGTATATCATGAGTCCACGGGGAAAATGAAACACGATTAGTTCCCAAGTGCACTTTCGTGTAATAATCACATCACTTATTTACCAAATGGCGTCGTAGCTTCGTCTCTTCGATGTATATCAACTGACTGTTATATTTCTTTCTTGTATCTCCCCTGATGATGTGATCATTACACGAAAGTGCACTTGGGAACTTATCGTGTTTCATTTTCCCCGTGGACTCATAGGAATATGTATATGTGTATTCATATACACACACACACACACACACACACATATATATATATATATATATATATATATATATATATATATATATATATATATATATATATATATATATATATGTTTGCTAAATGAATTTCTATATACTTTTAAAAGTTTACAGAGAAATGTAAACAGTATTTCATAATTACGTAAACAAACGTGTTTACGGTAATATTTTCATCATTATTCACAGCAGTATGAACATCTTTGTTTACATCAGTGATTGTGTTTACAATCATATTTTACACATCTCCTTAATGCCCACAATTTTACTTATTAACATCAAACTTTGAATATGTTTTTACTCCATTCCGTTACTGTTTGCATCTTTCACATATCTATACTATCTATTTGCAACCATTGTTTGAACTTGTCGATACTGTTTACAGTTACGCATAATGTTTAAAGTTGCGTATATTGTTTACTGTTACGCGTCCTGTTTACAGTTATTGTTTACGTCAGATGTTTACACCGGTGGTCACATTCCAACATTGTTTACGTCAACAATGACTCCATCGGTCGTTACAAGACTCTTAATTAACCTTTAAGAACATCGTAAACAAGTCAAAGGCATAAGGATGAGACTCTCCTCAACTGGGAGGAGATTTACGCTCTTACTGAAGGACTGGGTGATTGAGCGCTGTCCCTATGTCATGATAGTGCTAAACGTGGGGTGGGGGGGGGGGGGGAGAGAGAGAGAGAGAGAGAGAGAGAGAGAGAGAGAGAGAGAGAGAGAGAGAGAGAGAGAGAGAGAGAGAGAGTAGACAGACAGACAGACTAACAAATTATACCAATTATGAAAACGACATATACTTCAAAGCTACACCATATATATATATATATATATATATATATATATATATATATATATATCACTATTATTATATTTTGTCGCTGTCTCTCGCATTAGCGAGGTAGCGCAAGGAAACAGACGAAAGAATGGCCTAACCCACCCACATACACATGTATATGCATACACGTCCACACACGTACATACTCGTACAAATACATACCTATACATTTCAAAGTATACATACATATACATACACAGGCATATACATATATACATATGTACATATTCATACTTGCTGCCTTCATCCATTCTCGTCGCCACCCCGCTACACATAAAATAGCACCCCCCCTCCCCCACGAGGTAGCGCTAGGAAAAGACAACAAAGGCCCCATTCGTTCACACTCAGTCTCTAGCTGTCGTGTATAACGCATCGAAACCACAGCTCCCTTTCCACATCCAGGCCCCACACAACTTTCCATGGTTTACCCCAGACGCTTCACATGCCCTGGTTCAATCCATTGACAGCACGTCGACCCCGGTATACCACATCGTTCCAATTCACTCTATTCCTTGCACGCCTTTAACCCTCCTGCATGTTCAGGCCCCGATCACTCAAAATCTTTTTCACTCCATCTTTCCACCTCCAATCTGGTCTCCCACTTCTCGTTCCCTCCACCTCTGACACATATATCCTCTTGGTCAATCTTTCCTCATTCATTCTCTCCATATGACCAAACCATTTCAATACACCCTCCTCTGCTCTCTTAACCACGCTCTTTTTATTACCACACATCTCTCTTACCCTTACATTACTTATTCGATCAAACCACCTCACACCACATATTGTCCTCAAACATCTCATTTCCAGCACATCCACCCTCCTGCGCACAACTCTATCCATAGCCCACGCCTCGCAACCATACAACATTGCTGGAAACACTATTCCTTCAAACATATATTCATACTAATTCATTCATTATTTTGACTGATGAATCACAGATGCAATCAAGTCATTTCATATTCCTGGTACAAGAAACATTATTTAAGAATTTACAATGAACTGTACCTCGTATATACAATCAGTTTCTGATCTCTTGTGAAATAATTATAGAAACGCAAAAGTCATGAGTAAATTACGCATTCTAATGTTGATATACAACTAACAATATATAAACAAAAACCAAAATAAAAAGGTATATACTTCATTTATGATGACAGCAACACGATAGCTAATTTCCTAACGAGTAAAAATATATTGTGTTTCCATCTAAACGTCTGAGTTTAAAATACAGAATATTATAGTTATACAAAGATCAAGACTTGTAGTACAATATCTACACGTTTGTCCTGAGTTTATATATATATATATATATATATATATATATATATATATATATATATATATATATATATATATATTCCTATGAATCCACAGGGAAAATGAAACGATAAGTTCCCAAGTGCACTTTCGTGTAATTATCACATCATCAGGTTAGACACGCACAAAATTGTGATCCTTTCCAATATATATATATATATATATATATATATATATATATATCTTGACATTTTCTATAATATTCTGCCTCCGGACTAATACATTTACTTGAGGTAAAATAAATACAGACAACATTTCTATTTTCCCGGTAAGAGTATTAGAATCTTACAAAAAAAAATCTAATGCTTAGATACTTGTGAAATCTGCTGAGCAAATGCTTTAGAAAGGAAGACAGAAAATTATGGTGTGTGGTGGTACCAGGTGTAGGGTTGTGGCAGGTGTGTGGTGGTACCAGGTGTAGGGTTGTGGCAGGTGTGTGGTGGTACCAGGTGTAGGGTTGTGGCAGGTGTGTGGTGGTACCAGGTGTAGGGTTGTGGCAGGTGTGTGGTGGTACCAGGTGTAGGGTTGTGGCAGGTGTGTGGTGTTGACAGGTGTAGTTGTGGGGGTGACGTGGGTAGGGTTGTGGCAGGTGTGTGGTGGTACCAGGTGTAGGGTTGTGGCAGGTGTGTGGTGGTACCAGGTGTAGGGTTGTGGCATGTGTGTGGGTGGTACAGGTGTAGGGTTGTGGCAGGTGTGTGGTGGTACCAGGTGTAGGGTTGTGGCAGGTGTGTGGTGGTACCAGGTGTAGGGTTGTGGCATGTGTGTGGTGGTACCAGGTGTAGGGTTGTGGCATGTGTGTGGTGGTACCAGGTGTAGGGTTGTGGCAGGTGTGTGGTGGTACCAGGTGTAGGGTTGTGGCAGGTGTGTGGTGGTACCAGGTGTAGGGTTGTGGCAGGTGTGTGGTGGTACCAGGTGTAGGGTTGTGGCAGGTGTGTGGTGGTACCAGGTGTAGGGTTGTGGCATGTGTGTGGTGGTACCAGGTGTAGGGTTGTGGCAGGTGTGTGGTGGTACCAGGTGTAGGGTTGTGGCAGGTGTGTGGTGGTACCAGGTGTAGGGTTGTGGCAGGTGTGTGGTGGTACCAGGTGTAGGGTTGTGGGTGGTGACGGCTTAACAACCTACAACCAGTAATTCAATGGTTCCATCTCCACACTACAGAGCCGGGTGTGAGCTTCACCCATCCCAGCACACACTAGACCTTCCATCATCAACTCGACCCATCAATTCTTCACCAACAAAAGAAAAAACCAACCATCACTTCCCCATCACCCCCTTCAACCCTTCACCAACTCACAACTCACCAATGTATGAACATTTCTTAAACATATCTGCCCCATTTTTTCTCCTCTATCACCCCCAATATTTTCCTTCCTTCTGTCCCCATTTCCCAGCGACCTCCCCATTTCCGTCCCTCTGGTTCCCCCTTTTAAAGAGTTGTAACATTACGACCAACTACCCCTCATAAGTCTAGCCTCCCCCCCCACCCCCTCACCCCTACGCTCCCAGTACCTCATATTTTCTCCCCACAACCACCTTAAGCCTCCCCACAAAAAATAAACTTTCTCCATTTTCTCACAAAAATACAGACGTAAATCCTGCTGGTGTCTTCCCATACTTTCTCCATCAAATACTTCACATTCCTCCTCACAAGGACGCCACGTTTTCTCCCGAGACACTCTACGTTTTCTACCTCAGATATTCTATTTTTTTCGGCCTCAGACATTCTCTACGTTTTCTACCTCAGATATACTACGTTTCCTACTTCAGATATTTTACGTTTTCTCCATCATACACTCTACATTTTCTTCATTAAATATGCTATATTTGTTTCCATCATACATTCCATTTTCAATCCACCAAACACTTCATGTTTTCTCCACCAAACACTCCACGTTTTCTCCACCAAACACTCCACGTTTTCTCCGCCAAACTCTCCACGTTTTCTCCACCAAACATTCCACGTTTTCTCCATAAACACTCCACGTTTTCTCCACCAAACACTCCACGTTTTCTCCACCAAACACGCCACATTTTCTCCACCAAACACTCCACGTTTTCTCCACCAAACACTCCACGATTTCTCCACCAAACACGCCACGTTTTCTCCACCAAACACTCCACGTTTTCTTCATCAAACGCTCCCCACTATATTCTCCAGGCCTTTTTACTAAGCCTTCCTCATTCGCCAGCAGCCGCACACGAGAGAGACGAAGACAAAGCTTTATTGTACGAAAATATGAAATGAAAAATAAAAACAAAGGCATTCCATTGAAAGAAAACGAAAGAAAAGAAACTTCTATCGCGAAGGACTATAAACACAGAAGGATATCATCAAAGTCTCTCACCCGGTTTACTTTGCTGTGTACTAACATAGGATTTCCAGCTTTATGGTCAATGATATATTTGATTTTTAAGAACGTTTTCTTCAGGGACACGCAGTAAGATCGGGTATTGTTGTGGTTTCAACGTATTTTTCGCCTTTAGGATCTTTTAAAACTATATCAAACATTTGTGAAGATAAGAACAAATTTTCCTTAAGGTAGATCTGTTCAAAGGAACACACGAGGTTGGTGAACATTCCAGGAAGAACATGAACATGAACAAGGATTACCGTGAAATGAATATGTTGGATATATCAACACACACACACACACACACACACACACACACAAACACACACACACACACACACACACACATACACACACAAACACAAACACACACACGACATACACACACATACACACACACACACACACACACACACACACACACACACACAATACGTCACACGCTACAAGGTTGTATTGTCATAACTGGACAGAAAGGGAGGGAGTCCACCTTACCTGACTCCCACGTGGAGAGCAGCGTCGGTGTGAGAGAGAGAGAGAGAGAGAGAGAGAGAGAGAGAGAGAGAGAGAGAGAGAGAGAGAGAGAGAGAGAGAGAGAGAAGGGAGCCAATGCTCGCCCAATACCTCAATTTTTGTGATGAAATTGGTTTTTAGGTCTCTCTCTCTCTCTCTCTCTCTCTCTCTCTCTCTCTCTCTCTCTCTCTCTCTCTCTCTCTCTCTCTCTCTCTCTCTCTCTCTCTCATAGTAAATACGGAGGCATATATATATATATATATATATATATATATATATATATTATTTCATTTATTTTGCTTTGTCGCTGTCTCCCGCGTTAGCGAGGTAGCGCAAGGAAACAGACGAAAGGATGGCCCAACCCACCCACATACACATGTATATACATACACGTCCACACACGCAAGTATACACACCTATACACCTCAATGTATACATATATATATACACAGAGACATATACATATATACACATGTACATAATTCATACTGTCTGCCTTTATTCATTCCCATCGCCACCTCGCCACACATAGAATAACAACACCCTCCCCCCTCATGTGTGCGAGGTAGTGCTAGGAAAAGACAGCAAAGGCCCCATTCGTTCACACTCAGTCTCTAGCTGTCATGTAATAATGCACCGAAACCACAGCTCCCTTTCCACATCCAGGCCCCACACAACTTTCCATGGTTTACCCCAGACGCTTCACATGCCCTGGTTCAATCCATTGACAGCACGTCGACTCCGGTATATCACATCGTTCCAGTTCACTCTATTTCTTGCACGCCTTTCACCCTCCTGCATGCTCAGGTCCCGATCACTCAAAATCTTTTTCACTCCATCTTTCCACCTCCAATTTGGTCTCCCACTTCTCATTCCCTCCACCTCTGACACATATATCCTCTTGGTCAATCTTCCCTCACTCATTCTCTCCACGTGACCAAACCATTTCAAAACACCCTCTTCTGCTCTCTCAACCACACTCTTTTCATTACCACACATCTCTCTTACCCTTACATTACTTACTCGATCAAACTACCTCACACCACATATTGTCCTCAAACATCTCATTTCCAGCACATCCACCCTCCTGCGCACAACTCTATCCATAGCCCACGCCTCGCAACCATACAACATTGTTGGAACCATTATCCCTTAAAACATACCCATTTTCGTTTTCCGAGATAACGTTCTCGACTTCCACACATTCTTCAAGGCTCCCAGAATTTTCGCCCCATCCCCGACCCTATGATTTACTTCCGCTTCCATGGTTCCATCCGCTGCCAGATCCACTCCCAGATATCTAAAACACTTTACTTCCTCCAGTTTTTCTCCATTCAAACTTACCTCCCAATTGACTTGACCCTCCACCCTACTGTACCTAATAACCTTGCTCTTATTCACATTTACTCTCAACTTTCTTCTTTCACACACTTTACCAAACTCAGTCACCAGCTTCTGCAGTTTCTCACATGAATCAGCCACCAGCGCTGTATCATCAGCGAACAACAACTGACTCACTTCCCAAGCTCTCTCATCCACAACAGATTGCATACTTGCCCCTCTTTCCAAAACTCTTGCATTCACCTCCCTAACAACCCCATCCATAAACAAATTAAACAACCATGGAGACATCACACACCCCTGTCTCGTATCTCGTATTTATCTATTCAGTGGCACAATCAATGAGGTCCAGTACCTCATGTATGAGTTCTTGACCTTCCAGCACCTCATGTGTGAGTTCCAGACCTTCCAGCACCTCGTGTGAGTTCCAGATCTTCCAGCACCTCATGTGTGAGTGTCTAGCCTTCCAGCACCTCATGAGTGAGTGTCTAGCCTTCCAGCAACTCGTGTGAGTTCCAGACCTTCCAGCACCTCATGTGTGAGTGTCTAGCCTTCCAGCACCTCATGTGTGAGTTCTAGACCTTCCAGCACCTCATGCATGAGTTTCTCATCGTCCAATACACTGGAACCTCACACGAAAGGACAGGAACTTCTCTTCCTCCACTAAGCCACTTCACACAAGACATCAACATACTTTCCCTCGATCTCGCCAGACCAAAAAATTTCCTCCTGGATTCTGGCGCGTTTTTGTCCCCTGGAGCGGCGGTTTCCCGCCAAAATTGCATTCCATCTGGCGGCGCTGATGGCGCGAAGGAGCAAAAATCCCGCCAAGAACATAGCCATCTCACCTCTCACTGCGCCAGTTCCCGGCCGCTGATAAAGAGAACAAGAGACACACTCTCTCTCTCTCTCTCTTTCTTTTTCCCTTAATGCACAACCATTCCGCAGTGGGTTTTTTTTCATCAGTGTAGAGCGACAAGCGTTAGAGCGACCGGTAATGGATTGAAGCTATAACATACAACAAATCGTACATAGGAAAATACAACTTTCATATATATTTCTCCTACGCCATCATGGTAGGATCAGACTCCATATATCATATATATATATATATATATATATATATATATATATATATATATATATATATATATATATATATATATATTATGTGAGATGTTTGAGGACTATATGTGGTGTGAGGTGGTTTGATCGAGTAAGTAATAATAGGGTAAGAGAGATGTGTGGTAATAAAAAGAGCGTGGTTGAGAGAGCAGAAGAGGGTGTTTTGAAATGGTTTGGGCACATGGAGAGAATGAGTGAGGAAAGATTGACCAAGAGGATATATGTGTCAGAGGTGGAGGGAACGAGGAGAAGTGGGAGACCAAATTGGAGGTGGAAAGATGGAGTGAAAAAGATTTTGAGTGATCGGGGCCTGAACATGCAGGAGGGTGAAAGGCGGGCAAGGAATAGAGTGAATTGGATCGATGTGGTATACCGGGGTTGACGTGCTGTCAGTGGATTGAATCAGGGCATGTAAAGCGTCTGCGGTAAACCATGGAAAGTTGTGTGGGGCCTGGATATGGAAAGGGAGCTGTGGTTTCTGGCATTATTGCATGGCAGCTAGAGACTGAGTCTGAACGAATGAGGCCTTTGTTGTCTTTTCCTAGCGCTACCTCGCACACATGAGGGGGAGGGGGATGGTATTCCATGTGTGGCGAGATGGCGATGGGAATGAATAAAGGCAGACAGTGTGAATTGTGTGCATGGGTATATATGTATGTGTCTGTGTGTGTATATATATATGTGTACAATGAGATGTATAGTTATGTATATTTGCGTGTGTGGATGTGTATGTATATACATGTGTATGTGGGTGGGTTGGGCCATTCTTTCGTCTGTTTCCTTGCGCTACCTCGCTAACGCGGGAGACAGCGACAAAGCAAAATAAATAAATAAATATATATATATATATATATATATATATATATATATATATATATATATATATATATATAAGGAGTGGCTTATATACCATATGGTGTTTTCTGGTATATCAAGATATATTTGTATACCTAATCCTTGATTTGACCTCTATATAGTGCGCTGCTGTATTCGAAACTCGCTCTATGTACGTAACAATGCTCTCTCTCTCTCTCTCTCTCTCTCTCTCTCTCTCTCTCTCTCTCTCTCTCTCTCTCTCTCTCTCTAAGGACCCCTCTAGTTCTTAGTCGCTGAGGCCTGGGACCAAGTATGTGAGAGAGAGAGAGAGAGAGAGAGAGAGAGAGAGAGAGAGAGAGAGAGAGAGAGAGAGAGAGAGACAGAGAGAATGGATCACTCCCCACATCACATAACATTTTCGCTTAGTACAAATACCCTTTCAGAAAACGGGAAGACAATGAAACATCATGTTATGAAAAAAAAAAAAAAAACGGGAGAAGGGAGGGAGGAAGGGAAATATTCCTCCATCCAATCAGCGTAAAGCCTTTTCATGTTTACAAAATTACAATAGCGGGTTCCTCCCTTCCCCCCTCCCTCCCTAACAGCTCTCTCTCTCTCTCTCTCTCTCTCTCTCTCTCTCTCTCTCTCTCTCTCTCTCTCTCTCTCTCTCTCTCAAGCGTAAGGAAAAAAAAGGAAAAAGAGGTAAAATATTCTTAATACGTGGTCCTCTGGCTGGGTTGACTTTGATCTGAGAAAACAAAAGGATTATCGACCAATCTTGCAAGGTCTATAAGGCGAAATCCTCACGTGCCGATATGAGGATATAGCATCTAACACATCTTCAAATATGATAAGGTCTCTTTACTGTAGTACCCGAGCGTCAAAAGAGAGGAATGAAAACGGTGTGTGGTACCCTAATACACACACACACACACACACACAGACACACACACACACACACACACATACACACAGACACACACACACACACACACACACACAGACACACACACACACACACACATACACACAGACACACACACACACACACACACACACACACACACACACACATACACACAGACACACACACACACACACACACACACACACACACACACACACATACACACACACACACACACACACACACACACACACACGCACACACACACACACACACACATACACACACACACACACACACACACACACACACACACACACACACACACACACACACACACACACACACACACACACACACACACACACACACACACACACAGAACAAAGCAAGTCATTAGAAAGGTAAACAAGCTTACTATAAAGTACATACGAAGCTGGCCAAGCTTCAAGCTGGCTCGGGTCATCATTAACACAACAAACTAACAAATGTTAAACATGGCTTAAAGTTGACTACGTAAACACAGAGGCTCATTAACACTCACAGTTCACTTTCTGTAGATGATGTGTATGTCTTGGTAGGAATGTAGATGCAGCTGTAGAGAATGCACGTGCCACTGTAGAGGATGCACGTGCCACTGTAGAGGATGCACGTGCCACTGTAGACGATGTACGTGTCACTGTAGAAGACACAGGTGCCACTGTAGAGGATGCACGTGCCACTGTAGAGGATGAACATGCCACTGTAGACGGTGCACGTGCCACTGTAGAGGATACAGGTGCCACTGTAGAGGATGCACGTGCCACTGTAGAGGAAGAACGTGCCACTGTAGAGGATGCACGGGTCACTGTAGACGGTGCACGTGCCACTGTAGAGGATGCACGTGCCACTGTAGAGGATGCACGTGCCACTGTAGAGGATGCACGGGTCACTGTAGACGGTGCACGTGCCACTGTAGAGGATGCACGTGCCACTGTAGAGGATGCACATGCCACTGTAGAGGATGCACGTGCCACTGTAGAGGATGAACGTGCCACTATAGACGATGTACGCGCCACTGTAGAGGATGAACGTGCCACTGTAGAGGATGCACGTGCCACTGTAGAGGATGCACGTGCCACTGTAGACGGTGCACGTGCCACTGTAGAGCGTGCACGTGCCACTGTAGACGGTGCACGTGCCACTGTAGAGCGTGCACGTGCCACTGTAGACGGTGCACGTGCCACTGTAGAGGATGCACGTGCCACTGTAGAGGATGCACATGCCACTGTAGAGGATGCACGTGCCACTGTAGAGGATGAACGTGCCACTATAGACGATGTACGCGCCACTGTAGAGGATGAACGTGCCACTGTAGAGGATGCACGTGCCACTGTAGAGGATGCACGTGCCACTGTAGAGGATGCACGGATCACTGTAGACGGTGCACGTGCCACTGTAGAGGATGCACGTGCCACTGTAGAGGATGAACATGCCACTGTAGAGGATGCACGTGCCACTGTAGAGGATGAACGTGCCACTGTAGACGATGTACGCGCCACTGTAGAGGATGAACGTGCCACTGTAGAGGATGCACGTGCCACTGTAGAGGATGAACGTGCCACTGTAGACGATGTACGCGCCACTGTAGAGGATGAACGTGCCACTGTAGAGGATGCACGTGCCACTGTAGAGGATGCACGGGTCACTGTAGACGGTGCACGTGCCACTGTAGAGGATGCACGTGTCACTGTAGAGGATGCACGCGCCACTGTAGAGGATGCACGTGCCACTGTAGAGGATGCACGTGCCACTGTAGACGGTGCACGTGCCACTGTAGAGCGTGCACGTGCCACTGTAGAGCGTGCACGTGCAATAGCTTCCTCAGCACCTCACGTGTGGTGCCGCACCAGACGCCCGTTTTCTCTACCTTTTAACGTACGTACATACGTACGTACGTACGTACGCACGTTTTCGGTCGTTGCATGACGTGGTCCGTACTATTCTACTCTGTTCTCCTCCGTTGTCGACGCCGTTGCTCCGTTGGATCTCGTGGGACTTCCTTAACTACTTCACTTCCTCGTAACTAGGTAGTTTAACCTTCTCACTGGGACGGTGTGTGTGGGACGGAACCACCTCTGGGATATATATATATATATATATATATATATATATATATATATATATATATATATATATATATATATATATATATATATTTACGTCAACTAGCTGTTCTAACAACACTCAGACTACAGAGGAACAGTTCGTGTTGGCACAAGCACCAGGGAGCGTGCGTACGTCCACGCCTGCGTACTGTGGGTTACTGAGGTGAGGTTGTGGTGTGGTGTGAGGGTGAGGGAGGAGGGTGATGGTTGGTCATCGTGTATACACAAACTACCCGACCCTTCGCTTGTTTGCTGGAGCAGTTATGGCCATAATGAAGCAGTTTTGTAACGATTTCACTTCTTTTTTTTCAATAATACGACGATTTGACGACTGAACACGACGGTACGACGTTTGAACACGACGGTACGACGTTTGAACACGACGGTATACGATCCTTGAGCACGACGGTATACGACCCTTGAGCACGACGGTATACGACCCTTGAGCACGACGGTATACGACCCTTGAGCACGACGGTATACGACCCTTGAACACGACGGTATACGACCCTTGAACACGACGGTATACGACCCTTGAACACGACGGTATACGACCCTTGAACACGACAGTTCCAGCACTGAACACTGGAATTCGATCTTTGAACACGACGACACGTCTGTTCGAGGCACGTCGGAACGACCATTGAATACGATGGTTTGGCCTTTGGCCTGATTTCTCTGGGTCGTACTGTCGTGCCCAAAGGTCGTGCTGTCGTGCCCAAGGTCGTACTGTCGTGTTCAAGGGTCGTACTGTCGTGCCCAAGGGTCGTACTGTCGTGTTCAAGGGTCGTACTGTCGTGTTCAAGGGTCGTACTGTCGTGTCCAAGGGTCGTACTGTCGTGTTCAAGGGTCGTACCGTCGTGTTCAAGGGTCGTACCGTCGTAACCAAGGGTCGTACAGCCGTGCTCAACAGCTTCAACCACGTAAGATAAACATACGAACATCTATAATCCATTCGAATAATCCACAAGAAATGCCATAAGGTTTACGAACCCAAGAACGAATCATTTTCCCGGGAGTCAAAGATTCAATTGCTTCGTGAGCGACGTTTTTCAATCTGGCTTGTGACTCACGATTAATAGCTTGTCAATTGCCAGAGATGAATACAAACATATCCAATTTAGAAGAGTGATTTTGTTATGTTCTAACACGATGTTAAATGGTTCGACTCCATAGGACGAAGCAGCGACGAGACGCTTGGCAAGTGACGCAACTCCCGAAGCAGTGAGGCTCAAGTTTCGAAACAGGAAATATGCTTCCGAAGCAGCAGCGAACGAGATTCCGAAGCAGCGAGAGCGTCAACAAGACAGGGTAAGTTATTCATGGGCGTCGTCTGAAGGTTTAAAACAGTGAATAAAAATTTCGAGACAACAAATACAGTTTTGATGCAATAAATGAGGCTTCGAGACGGTACAGATATGATTTGAAGAACGTGAGCGAAGCTTTGAGACAATATATATATTTCTTTTTTCTTTCAAACTATTCGCCATTTCCCGCATTAGCGAGGTAGCGTTAAGAAGAGAGGACTGGGCCTCTGAGGGAATATCCTCACTTGGCCCCCTTCTCTGTTCCTTCTTTTGGAAAATTAGAAAAAAAAAAAAAAAGAGGGGAGGATTTCCAGCCCTCCGCTCCCTCCCCTTTTAGTCGCCTTCTACGACACGCAGGGAATACGTGGCAAGTATAATTTCTCCCCTATCCCCAGGGATAATATATATATATATATATATATATATATATATATATATATATATATATATATATATATATATATATTCGTAACGGATCGAGTCTTACAGTCAGCGAGTGGATGACGTAGTTATAATACGTCATACGAACGACACAACGACACAGCGAACGAAACTACAAGCGAGGCAAAGAAGCGCTTCGAACCAGGGATCTGAGGCTTGGTGAAGCGCGTGGGACAGCCAGCGCCCCTGGCGGCAGTGAGGGAAGGTAGACAAAGCCACGTCCCAGGAGGAACCACCACATGGTTGTTGTGACAATGTTTACTGCCTCACATTTCCTGGATTAATTTGGGGGAGTTGGCTAGTGTGGCCCAGAGCTGCTGTGGCCCGTCTCCCCCCCTAGCTTGTCTCGGGCCACCGGTAGTGGCCAGGGTGGGCCAGACGATGGCCAGATGTTGGCCCACATGGAGTACCATCCAGACACAGCGCTCGGGGCAAGAAGGACATATGATGCCACTCCCCCACCTCACAAGTCTCATACGACGTAATTAACTACAGTGATAATTACTCCTGTTTACCCTGTGGCATTACCTGTTGTTTACCTCACTACCTGTCTGTTTATAGAACTGTTTACATGTCTATTTACATATTTAAATGTTCGTACATCTATATACACGTCTATCTGCCTGTCTTTCAGTCTATTTCTCTATCTGATGTATCTATCTACTGGTCCATTTATCTATCTTTCCACATCTATCAATCTACCAGTCTATCTGTCTATCTATTCATCAATCCATCCATCTATCTCTTCATTAGTTTGAAAAATATTGAAAGTTGTTTCCGATGTTATCATGATAGCACTATACTGTTCAACACTTTAGTGCTTCACAAAGAACAGTAAATATCCCAAAGCTATATTCCTGTTGTGAACAGACTCCCTGTACCTGTTTGCCACAGTCCCACATCCCTGTTGTTTATAGAGCCACATCTCTGTTGTTTACAAAGCCACATCTCTGTTGGTCACAGAGTCGTGTTTCTGTTGTTCACAGAGCCACATCTCTGTTGTTCACAGAGCCACATTCCTGTTGGTCACAGAGCCGTGTTTCTGTTGGTTACAGAGCCGTGTTTCTGTTGTTCACAGAGCCTCATCTCTGTTGTTCACAGAGCCGTGTTTCTGTTGTTCACAGAGCCTCATCTCTGTTGTTCACAGAGCCACATTCCTGTTGGTCACATTTGGTTGCAATAAGGTACAACAGATCTGGAGGCATTGTCACAAACTTAAGTTATTCCTCCAAGTTTCTCAAAGTCTTTTTGGAGATACTTGAGTTTGCAAATCCTTGATTAGAGTTTTAAGATTTTGTAATCGTCTCAGCCAATCCTTGACGTACCTCCAGAGAAGTCCAGATGTACACAATCAAAGTTTTGTGATCTGTTATGAACCAAGCCAGGTCTCCAGTGGCTATAACAAATGACATACTATAGAGAGATATAGACCACAAAGGGAAAGATAAGGGTTGAGATACAAGATAAGAAAAGGGTAAAATACAAGAGATACTGATAAGAGATCTTCCGTCTCTTTCCAATGGCCATTTCATTCCTGTCTCTCGACGTATTTATGTCTAATGTTTATAAGGTCGTTAGAATTTTAAAAAGACGGGAATAATTGGGAATATACAAGGAAGCCTGATAACACAAGACCTGATGGTCCATGACCAGGTTATCTGCTGGAGGACAGTACATGGAAGGACAGATAACACAAGACCTGATGGTCTATGACGAAAAAACAAGTTTGGTTGAAGTATGTGGTGTGGGTTGGTCCCTAGTGAGGAGTTCTGTTGGTTTCGACTCCCTCCCCTGTTCCACACCCCAGTACCCTCCCCAGCCAGCCACACCCCCAGCTACAGACTCACCCCCCCAACCCCTCCCCCCCCCTGCTCCAGAAGACCATCCCTCGTGTGGTATGGTCTTGCCAACACCATCTGACTCCCAGTCACTCCCCCAGAACCTTCAGGTCTCCCCAGTCACTCCCCCAGTCCCTTACCTAACCACCATACAACCTCCCAGCCTCCCCCAGTATCCAACACCACCAGAGTTATGTGCAAGACTCACCTCCTCTCCCCCCCTCCCCCCCAGTATACTCCCCCCCCCAGCTCCCCCACGATCTGGGGGACCTACCCCCCCTCCCCTCCCCCCACTCCCCAGGGTGACGTCCGAAGACGCGAGTCGCTCACTCCAGGAATTTAATATTTGCTCTGCAGGAATGCCTGCGTTTTATGAACCTGGAAGGTAGGTAGGTAGGTAGGTAATGAGGTAGGCATGTAGGTAGGTAGGTAGGTAGGTAGGTAGGTATGCAGGTAGGTAGGCAGGTAGGTAGGTAGGTAGATAGGTAGGTAGGTAGGTAATGAGGTAGGCATGTAGGTAGGTAGGTAGGTAGGTAGGTAGGTAGGTAGGTAGGTAGGCAGGTAGGTAATGAGGTAGGCATGTAGGTAGGTAGGTAGGTAGGTAGGTAGGTAGGTAGGTAGGTAGGCAGGTAGGTAATGAGGTAGGCATGTAGGTAGGTAGGTAGGTAGGTAGGTAGGTAGGTAATGAGGTAGGCATGTAGGTAGGTAGGTAGGTAGGCAGGCAGGCAGGCAGGCAGGCAGGCAGGCAGGTAGGTAGGTAGGTAGGTAGGTAGGCAGGTAGGTAATGAGGTAGGCATGTAGGTAGGTAGGTAGGTAGGTAGGTAGGTAGGTAGGTAGGTAGGTAATGAGGTAGGCATGTAGGTAGGTAGGTAGGTAGGTAGGTAGGCAGGCAGGCAGGCAGGCAGGTAGGCAGGCAGGTAGGTAGGTAGGTAGGTAGGTAGGCAGGTAGGTAATGAGGTAGGCATGTAGGTAGGTAGGTAGGTAGGTAGGTAGGTAGGTAGGTAGGTAGGTAATGAGGTAGGCATGTAGGTAGGTAGGTAGGTAGGTAGGTAGGCAGGCAGGCAGGTAGGCAGGCAGGCAGGTAGGTAGGTAGGTAGGTAGGTAGGTAGGTAGGTAGGTAGGTAGGTAGGCAGGTAGGTAGGTAGGTAGGTAGGTACAACTTAGTGCATTAGGATTTAAGGGATTTCCTCTGATGTTCCCTAAACCGTTTGGACCACAGGTTTAACCTTCTGGACCACTGGTTCATTGAGTAGATATGTTTTCAAGAGTTTTGGTTTATTGAGGTTTATCTCATGGTTTATGGTTTATCAAGTCATGAACAATCAGGACTGTAGCCACAGGTTTAAGAGCCTCTGTGGCTCAGTGGCTAGGGGGGATTATCCTATTCCACTCATGGGCCAGGGTTCGAGTCCTGGGTCGGGCAGGGTAATTGGACGGTTGGCCCTCATCCAACCCAGCTGCGCATAATCATCCCCCCCTCCCCATCCCCATGAGAAAATAGCGATAAACCTGGCGTAGGCTGCAGTGTGTGTACGTGTTTTTTACACACACACACACACACACACACACACACACACACACACACATACACACATACATTAATATCGACAGATAAATACACAGATAGGTTGATAGATACATAGATAGATGATAGATAGATAGACAGATAGATGGATAGAGAGATAGATAGATAAAAGGCTAGATATATAGATAGATATATACATACATACATACGTACATTCACAGACAGATGGACAGACACATAGATTTATAGATATATAGAAACATATAGATAGATAGATAGATAGATAGACCCTGGTCCACACCACAGTTCGTATAACTATAATACATCAGAAACTGTTACACCCCCAACCCCCATTTTCTCCCTGTGTAGCGTCTGTTCACAACACCTGAACTACCTAACCTAACCTAAGCTAACCTAACCTAACCTAAGCTAAGCTAAGCTAACGTAAGCTAAGCTAACGTAAGCTAAGCTAACCTAAGCTAAGCTAAGCTAACCTAACGTAACCTAACCTAACCTAACCTAGCCTAATCTAACCTAAGCTAAGCTAAGCTAAGCTAAGCTAAGTTAAGCTAAGCTAAGCTAAGCTAACCTAACCTAAGCTAAGCTAAGCTAACCTAACCTTGTACCAAGATATTCCAACCACAGACGTCGTAAAGACACACCCCATCCCCCCCCCTCCCAGGAACCCTCCAGTGGAAGGAGGGAGGGAGGGAACCTCCAGTGGGAGGAGGGAGGGAGGGAACCTCCAGTGGAAGGAGGGAGGGAGGAAACCTCCAGTGGAAGGAGGGAGGGAGAGAGGGAACCTCCAGTGGAAGGAGGGAGGGAGGGAGGAAACCTCCAGTGGAAGGAGGGAGGGAGGGAGGGAACCTCCAGTGGGAGGAGGGAGGGAGGAAACCTCCAGTGTCTGATGGAAGGGAGGGAGGGAGGGAGGGAGGGAGGGAGGGAACCTCCAGTGGGAGGAGGGAGGGAACCTCCAGTGGAAGGAGGGAGGGAGGGAGGGAACCTCCAGTGGAAGGAGGGAGGGAGGGAGGAAACCTCCAGTGGGAGGAGAGAGGGAGGGAACCTCCAGTGTCTGATGGAAAGGAGGGAGGGAGGGAGGGAGGGAGGGAGGGAGGGAGGGAGCGAGTAAAAAAAATATTATTTAGACCGTGTGAATATTGTATGCTTGCCACCTCTCGACCCAACACACAAAGTGACACAGAGATCATACATTAAATGTGATTAAAGTGGGAGCGTTTGACATTCCCACAGCCAAGTGTGGCTACACTCCACCCACCTCTCATGTGACCTCCCACTGAACCTTATAATATTTCCTCAAACTCATGCGGGAGCTTTATAATGCCTTCACTATGTTGGTTTGGGGTTATATATGGCTATAAGGCTCCTATATCACTCATGAAGGGTTATAAGGCTTCCTAGAGTGCTATAAGACTCCTATATCCCTCGTGGAGGGTTATAAGGCTTCCTGGAGTGCTATAAGGCTCTTATATCCCTCACGAAAGGTTATAAGGCTTCCTGTAGTACTATAAGACTCCTATATCACTCATGGATGATTATAAGGCTTCCTAGAGTGCTATAAGACTCCTATATCACTCATGGAGGGTTATAATGCTCTCATAATCCTCCTCCACACCCACTAAATTACCACTTAGCCCACCTACACCTCCACACCCACTGACTCACCACCTACACCTCCACACCCACTGACTCACCACCTACACCTCCACACCCACTGACTGACCACTTACACCTCCACACCCACTGACTTACTACCTACACCTCCACACCCACTGACTCACCACCTACACCTCCACACCCACTGACTGACCACTTACACCTCCACACCCACTGACTCACCACCTACACCTGCACATCAACTGACTTACCACTTAACCCACCGAAACCTCAACACCCACTAACTCTCAGTGAACACCATGTAACCCACATCTCTTCCTATAAATGTTTAAAAAAAGACAACAACACAAAAAAGAATAGTCCCGTTTTAACAAGACTGGATTTTGCTTTCACGGTTCTAAACCTTTTAATACCAAACCACAACAATAACTCGCCAACACAAAAACTAAAACTGATAGAAAACGAAAGGAGGGAAATTGAATCACTGCTTCACAAAGCGATATGGAACCTGGTTATTGAAGAATGGGTCGTTTACAGGGAATATATATATATATATATATATATATATATATATATATATATATATATATATATATATATATACACTCGGCATTTGAATCTACGTTTTAAATGTTTATATCTTATCTAGAAAGCTATGGTTACCTGTTCATTCGAGATCTAGCAATAGTGTGTATGTGACAATGGGTCTAGGAATAGTTACTTAAAACGTATAGGGGTTGGTCACTTGTGCGTCTGAGCATTTGATGTTGATCTGGTCAGACATTTGGACAAACCAGATCAACATTGATCTTCCTCGTGTGTTGGTCAACCTTACTTTCCCTTCCTACCACCAGGGGGTATCGTTTATATGGCTCCTGCAGCGCCCAGGGTGTTGGCCACGTCCACCGGGGGAACTCACAAGCCAAGAAGTACTGTGATCTCTAACGTGTGTGTGTGTGTGTGTGTGTGTGTGTGTGGGTTACGTTCATGATAAATGAGTACATTTCAAGTCAGAAAGTTACTTCATGACCGTCAGCAATATATGTTATACTAAATCTAATTCTACTGTGCTGGAGACACGAATGGCGTCCAGAAAGCGGAAGGAGAAAGTGTAACACTTGTATGTCTGGGGAGTGAACGTTTTAGACGAGTGTGTAACTATGGGACGGAATTAAAAAGATCACGAGGCTAATTGCTTCAAACTTATGTGGTCATTATGAATGTAGTTTGTCAATGTTGTGTTTATAGATTTTAAATGATTTAAGAACATAGTTTACTAATGTATGAGTGACCTTTCGACCTCAATGTGGAGAGGTTCGACGATTGTTTATGTTGTGGTTTTGAGAGGAGTAAGGCTGGAAGTGTTGTAACCCACAGGTTGTTATGTTCATTGATGTTGTACTGTAAGGCTACAAGTGTTGTAACCCACAGGTTATTATGTTCACTGATGTTGCACTGTATTCAAATCAGATTCGATAAAAGTGATTCGTCTGGTAACGTTTCATTAAACCGATGATGACTGAAACACACGTTGCCTGTTTCAAAAGCTGTTTCAATATGCAAAGACCACGCAAGGGGGGGGGGGCGTAAAACTGAAACGTGTGTTCTTTTTTCGTAGTTTCAACAATATGTTATATCCAGATATCATATAACTCACTTCTCCCATGTCAGAAACCATCTCTTTGGCCTTCACCACCAACCATCTCTCTCTCTCTCTCTCTCTCTCTCTCTCTCTCTCTCTCTCTCTCTCTCTCTCTCTCTCTCTCTCTCTCTCTCTCTCGCGTTTCACAAAGGCATATATCCCAACTGCCACTCACAGGGCAACACTTCGTAGCCACGCTTGTCTGAGGGAAGGAAATTAACCTCAACATCCAGCCTCACTGTTATCTGCAATGTTAAATCATTTCACCGTTTTAACTCTTGGGGGTCATTGTAGGCTAGGATATGTTTGTGTGTTGATACAGTCATTACAACTGGTCTTTTATCATTCTCACAACCTCGTCACAACACGGACAGTTGTTCCAACCTTTACCCTAACACGAATTATGTAATCAAATATATATATATATTTATATATATATATATATATATATATATATATATATATATATATATATATATATATATATATATAGATTATATATATATATATATATATATATATATATATATATATATATATATATATATATATATATATATATATATATTCCTATGAGTCCACGGGGAAAATGGAACACGGTAAGTTCCCAAGTGCACTTTCGTGTAATAATCACATCATCATGGGAGACACAAGAAAGAAATATAACAGTCAGTTGACATACAACTAAGAGACGAAGCTAGGACGCCATTTGGTAAATGTGTGTGTATGTGTGTGTGTGTGTGTGTGTGTGTGTGTGTGTGTGTGTGCAATACCAATATTCCAAAGTAAGGATTAACATGGCGAACCGTGTTAATCCCTTCCCGCCACCTCGTACGCAAAACTCACTGTGATCAAATCATTGTCAGCAAAGTAATAACCTTGTTTTATAATCTCAAGCTGTACGAATAACAACCTCTTTCATATATATATATATATATATATATATATATATATATATATATATATATATATATATATATATATATATATATATAATCCTTACAACCATCAACGATTATAGAGGTTAATCTACGTTTCGTAATAAGAGAATATCAACCACGAGGTTGTAGAAAGTCTTTCCTTAATGATGGGGTTGAATAACACGTTATTCTCCCCGGGATCCAACAAGCTAACGTAAAGGCTAATTCAACAGACTGTTGCCGGAGAACAACAGTAAACGGAAATAAATGCCCCAAGCGAACAACGCACAAGAGAAAACAAATATATATACATGATGAAAACGATATGTACCGACTTACAGGATACTGGTCGAAGGCAACTACCACTGTAACAACATCTCTGTTACAGAAAACACAACCCTTGTAATCTCTGCTATATCATGGCAAACAATTGAGCATCGTATTGGCTTACAACACATGGGGGGGAGGGGGGAGGGGATAGTGTATGAAAGAAGATGGGGTGTGATCCTTGCCCACCGATGTGGCAATAGTGGCAAACAGATTACCCCGTTACCCTTCACAACTTTTAGTGAAATTAATTTAGCTGCGAGCAATGGCGAGAAATAATACACACACACACACACAGAGTGAGTCCACAGATATAACGTGAAGCATGATTGTCTTCAGGAAAAAGGATGCGTATCCATGGTGATCAATTTAAGGGGAAATAGTGCAACACTGTACTTGGAAATACGCAGTATTTTCTTCAATGCGTCAATATCATCGCTCTGGAATTAGCAGTCTTTCGTAAACACGACGCAATGTGATCTTGGGAAAACAGAATTGCATTGTTGGGTCAACAGCTTCTGTGTACTAAATATAAATATAATGTGGCAACGTTGAATGCCTTTGGTGGCCTATGATATCACAGTTCGCACCACTAGATGGTGTTGTACTTGTGTTTATATTACGACGGTTGTCGATGCTTCACAAGTCTATTTGGCTGGGAACTTTCTGCTGTATTGCGAAAGAACGTAATTCATTTTCTCTATGTAATATTTAGGCATCAATATCATATTTTTACACCTAACTTAGCCTCACCACCACTTAACCTAACCTAACCACTTAAACCATTATAACGTTAATTACCCAACTAACCTCCTCTTATTGTGTTGCATTATATCATTATCATGTATATATACCAACGCATAAGTTTCTACTCTTATTAAAATAAACAAAGTAACTTTATCAGTGTAACATTCTTGCCTTACGAAAATAAACAAAGTTAATAATGTAAGTTTCTTGTCTTATCAAAATAAACAAAGTAATATTAATACTCTAAGTTTCTAATCTTATTAAAATAAACAAAGTAACTAACTGCAAAAGTGTCTAGTCTTATCAAATTAGACAACGTAATGTTAACATTAAAGTTTCTTGTCTTACTAAAATAAACAAAGTAACATCAGCAGTCTAAGTTTCTAGTCTTATTAAAATAAACAGTACCGAGTATGTTATTGTTTACATAATCTACGACTACATTACAACCATGTTGTATACTGATTAAATCATAGCCTTCACTTCAAGTTGTAAGATTACCATAACTCAAGCCAACTATAGAAAAATTAGTAATTAAAAATTCTATTGTTATTTGACAAGTTTACTTACGAAAAGCTAACTGGCGTATGGTGAATATATAAACACGAATTTAATATGAAATTTCAGTTTACATTTAGATTTCCATAAGGCTTTCATGTCGTATATAAGAAGCGGGATGCTGATGCGTCAAGACAGAAAAACGAAAAATGAGTTTAATGAAATAAATTAATGGGTAACTACGGGAGATCAAAGCCTGGTCGAGAGGGAGCCTTTAAGCTCGTCCTTAAATCTATATTCCTGCAGCTGAGCGAGGCTTGTGCCTCCTGTGTCCTCGTTTGATGTGAGGTGGTTGTGACAGCTGATGGAAAGGAGGAGGAGGAGGAGGAGGGGCACCACCAGTTTAGCCATGGTTTCCACATTCCCTTTTCCCTGGATTGAATTTACAGCAGACTTATATTACGCGAAGGGAAAGATTGGTAAAGAGACGGGGGTTCTAGACCCAGGACATCTATCTATCTATCTATTTGAAGCCTGGTTCTCTGCTATTCCAAATCGTCCCACTCATGTTGACCCAATTGATCTATTAAACAAGCCGTAAAGATTATACACGCCAAATTAACTTAACATTAGCCTACCTCGTCTGTCATGTTTGCATATCATATACACCCGCTTAAGCCAAAGGTAAATTAACCAGTAGGAAGAAAGAAGATTTTTACTATTTCTTAAAATCTTTAATGTCTTCCTTTGTCTCGGCTGAAGCGTAGTAGGATGAACATAATAAGATGATAGACGAAATACGAAAGAGAAATACGTCAGACGAAGACAATTATTAAGTCGATATAAGAGAAGTTTAGAACTATGGCTAAACTTTCATATTGGGCCAATATTACCTTATCATATTCTTTTTCGTAAAGAATCGAATAATTCATCGACTATAAATGAATAAAACTATCATTTATCCTTTCTTAAAAATGAATATAATTATTTATCATAAAGAAACACTCTTGGTCATAGATTTACGTACAAAGTCTTCCTTGAAAAAAAGAAAAAATATCTTAAAAACCTTCAAAAAACTTCCAATATACATTTTATGGGTTGGATGCGAGGTCCATCCAAACAATCCATGGTTTCTATAGCCTCAGGGAATACGCTGGCAAAGTGCATCTTGTGATTTATATATATATATATTCAAGCCCAGAGAGGAAGCGGTTTCATGATGTAGGAAGACTTTCTGCAGAAAACTTTGGCATTTTCTTTAATGGCAAAACTTTTGGTTCTCTTCGAAATCGTGGCTATATCTATAGCAAGAGGAACTTATAGTATATAGCCTCGCTCTTATAGCAGTGAACAGATACAAGACATAACTCACTACAATGCCAGGCCATATTCCATGAACTCCTACATCACCCATCTGTCCTACAAACGCATATTTCATCAACATATTTAAAAAAAAAAAAGTTTGAAGTTACTAGCTCACATTCGCCGACATTGTGAACACCCACATTACGTTATCGCATCAAAAAATATCTACTTTACTGCCACATTGAATATCCTTAATGGGGGAAATTCTCACTTGTTATATATAAAAACTTGCTAATGAGGGTGTGATAGGCTACGGAAAAGTGTAAGGCAGTTCAAATAACTTTCGTCTTTATAACTAATACATTCCTGTTGGATTATAACGATGAAAGATCTAACTAATTATAGGAGAGTGGTCATGTACACTACCAGTACAAGTGGCGAATATCTCTCTCTCTCTCTCTCTCTCTCTCTCTCTAGTGTATCGAAGACAGAGAGAGAGAGAGAGAGAGAGAGAGAGAGAGAGAGAGAGAGAGAGAGAGAGAGAGAGAGAGAGAGAGAGAGAGAACTCAGTTACAAATTATGGCTTTCAAGATTGAATTACCCATCGAACTAAATGAGTAGTTAAGTCTGTAGTTAGGAGAGTTAGTAGGGTCAATAAGTAAATATAGTTATATCCATTTATCTATTCATTCAGTTACCCGTTCATGCATTATTTCTTTCATCTATATAAGCCTGTGTCTGTATCTTTCTGCGTACCTGTACCCAACAAACTGTAATATTATCAAAAAAATGCAGTCTTAGGAATGGCCCTGGTCAAATCAAGATCATAAAATGTTAATATGTCACTGTTATAAATACGTCAGTCAGTCATTTAAATGAAGCCCTGTATCTTTCACTTAATATATATATATATATATATATATATATATATATATATATATATATATATATATATATATATATATATATATATATATATATGAAGGGAAAAATACAGAGGGAAAGCGAGACCAGACACTAACACAGCTAAAGACTGAACCGATTATCCGAATTATTCTTTTTCTCTTTTTATCCGAACGAAGGAACCGGCCGGGTATATTCGTCCGAAGACAAAGGATACATACAAATATCACCCTTAAATGTCTAAAGTCATTAATTGTCCCTAATCCTCATGATTAAGACTGACACAGCTTTGACCCAGGCTTGGTTTAGCATGTCTGCTGTAACTCAACGGAATAATTAACAAAATAAATGCTTTCCCAAACTCCCTGGAGTCACACGTGTTGGTTTCGGACACCAACGCACTTCAAACAGAAACTACAGAATGAAAAGATTCCAATAATTAGCATTGTTAGTCGTAATATGACTCCATTTTATGCAGTATTTCTAGAAATAGAGAGCGTTACTGAATTTCCAATCAGACTCTAGTCTTGTGTGTGTGTGTTGGATATTAGAGAGATACACACAATATTTAAGTTTGAAATTAATTTTCTTGTTCCCACACACACTCCACTGGTGTCGCCACATTTCTCTATCCGGATTAACAGCGTTTAGATATTCCAACTGACTAACAACACTTCAATATTACCCGTAAAACTCTGATATATATATAAGTGAATTTCTACCTAATTCTGAGAAGAGCTATATGCAAATCCTACCCAGGGAAACATTACTCAGTCGAGAATTTCAGTATATATATATATATATATATATATATATATATATATATATATATATATATATATATATATATATTCCTATATATATTCCTATTCTCCATTTCAGTCACGTAAATCAAACCAATTTTCAAGTTAGTATTCTTTTAAAAAACCTTTGGATGAAATGTCATTGTAACAATATTGAGTAACTTAACTAATATTTCAGAAACGTAATATCTTTACTAAACAATTATATCAACCCTTTCAACACTTACTATTTCTCCTTTGAAAAGTAATACGATATCATGAACAACATCTACATTTTTAAATGCCTCAGAAAAATCAAGTAGAGCGAGCGGGGGACGCTTGTTTTAAATGGCCAGACACGTGGGCTTTAAATACCCCAGACACAACAAATTTAAATACCCGCAATACATTAAACGTAGGCTGAACACACGACGCATTTAATCAGACTTTTAAAAATCAAACAACACGCTAGTCATACATACCCAACACGAACTCTACATAAATTTAAATGCAACGCGTTTAAATACCTCATGGGCATTTAAGTTTAAATACCCCCAAGGCGGGGAGAGGTTTAAATATCCCAAACATGAGTGAATAGGAAAAAAATTGCCAGACAAGCTGGAAATGAATATATTGAACAGGTCGGGTTTGACTACGTGGGTTCCACGAGACTTAATCCCTCGACATGAAGGTTAAAATTACATTGACTGACTCCAGGTTTAAATGTCCTTTGAGGTGCGGGTTTTACGTAGATAAACATATATATATATTCCCTTTCCCTGGGTCCCCAGCGGCGGTCAGGAAGTCTGCCTTGTCCAACGGGTCAATGAGATCATTAGGTAAAGTACTGTGTGTGTGGGTCTATGTGTGGATTGTGCCAATTAGGCAGTTAGTGTCATGCTGGGGTCCTGAGATATGTTGAATCAGTGTTTGCAGTTTGTAGGCATGTGTAATATCTGGAGATCAGAGGGGCAGGCAAGCAAGCAGGTGTGGGAGATGGTAGTGTTAGATGGTTGTATGTCTGGTAGGATGGTGGTGCTTAAAGCCGAGCTGAGGTTGTGGTTGTGTTGGGGTTTTTGGTTCATTTTACTGTGTTACGTACGTTGTCCAAGTCGTGTATAATACGGTGTTGGAAACCTAAGTTGTTTATGTGAGAGGAAAGGATCGTTTTTCTTATTTCTAGTGCTGGTTATGGAGTAGTTTGGTGGATGAGGTGGCCAGTGCTGTTGTAAGGACCTGGTTACCAAGTGTATTAAGGTTGTATTGGAAGTACTTTTGATTAGTTACGTAATGAATGTCATGATGGCTAGGCTAGCTGGTGACTGCTATGTCCTTTGTGTTGTGCGGTTTGCAACTTTATGTAATTTGCTTCTGACAGGGAGGGTGACCAAGCAGATGAGATGTCATTTTGGTTATTTGGGCTTTGGCCTATTAACTACCAGGGTCATTAAAGCCGTCAGTGTCAAGAAACAACCAACATCCGAAAATATTATTTATACCTTCATCAGGTGTTTATGTAATTCGAAGATCACGCACACACTCTCTTTTATGTGACCCTTAGGCTTCAGGTGGAATGAATTGATCATAGGATTCTTTTTCTTGTCTAAATTTAGGGCTATGTGTGCCAGTGTGTTTGTAATCACCTATTTGTACAGAACACAGTGGGAGTACAGTACTTCCTAACTGCAATAATGCCATATTCAAGTGTTAATACTAGTAATTCCCCCATGTCCTTACAATCTACCAACTTTGTTATTCTTTATCTTAGAAACCCCATCCAGCATGTCTGCAGTCTCTCGTCACCTTTTAATCATTATTTGGTCCTTCTCCACCGTATTGTCTTTGATTGTAATATTGTCCATTTCTCAATCTTGATACAACCCATTTGTCTATGTACTGTTGTGTTTACTTGTTAACCTCCAAGTCTCTGGTTTAACCTAAAATCTCCAATTTTGCCAACATGCACTGATCTTGAATACTCTACATCATTTCAACCCTTTCATCTAACAAACCATATAGTATCTGGAAAAAGCTCTGTCTGCCCCCATATATTTTCAGAGATGATACGTGGATAAGGTTTACTGTGGGTACAGGAAGGTACAGAAACCTTTCTATTTTCATGCATACTAGTCAAACTAACAGGTCTATAATTACCAGCTACTTTCTTGTTACCTTACTTAAACAAGGCTGTGATATTAGTGCATTTCCAGTCTTCCAGAAGTTCTCCCGTGTTAATGGATGTTTGAAATGTGATTGCTAGGGAGTGCATATGATGCTGCTGACTTCCTTGAGTACTCTAGGGTGTATCCCATCTGGACCTGGTGATTTGAAAAGTAATAACAGCACCATCAGTACAGTCCTTTGAAGCAAAACGAGATTGTTTCTGGGAAAGCCTAGCACAGAATTATAACTACAGTGAGAAAATACACACGACCGGACATGACCTAAAAAATTTTAGACAAGGAGCTGTCAGAAGGGGACTCCACAGGAGGCCTACAGTCAGAAGAGGATCTGTGAGTATGAGTGACATCACCTTTGAAAATGCATTGGGAGTGGACATCATTCTTTACAGACACTGTACGTCCCTTATTCTCTTGCCTATAACTTCATATATTCCTCTCACACTTCATATATTCCTCTCTCTTTAGCTTTATTTAATAATCTACATTGTACTTCTGTTACAAAGCCCCTAGATCTCTTCCTCTCAATCATCATTACTCTCTGTTTCTGCTATGATTACATATTTGTACAGTATGAATGTGCGTGCGTGCGCCGCGCGTGTGAAATGCCATTCTTTGTTCCTGATACAACCTTGCTAAGGCAAGAAAATCAATTATGTAAAAAAAAAAATTTAAGAAAGTTGTATGTAGTTAGGCTAATTAGCCTAAATCTAATATATATTCATTTTCATGGGTAATTTCATATTGAGGACTATGTCATGAAAGGGTACTTATTCAGAGAAATACTTTCTTTGGTTTAAAGAGATTTATAATAAATAATCTTTAATACAAATAAATTGCAGAGAGCAGAAATGTAGTTTACAAAACCACAACTATCACAAAGATAATATTCGTTCTCTAAAAGGGAACATAAATGTGACAGAGAGGAGACACCATGAAGAAACAATCATCCTCTAATAACTCCATAATTTTCTTCATGTGTGCATTACCTACAAAAATGTGAAGAATAATCTATATGACACATATCACAACTCTATATCTGTCAAATAAGACATTCAACAGACTAAAAAGCTGACCCTTTTGCAGAAAAAAGGCAAAAGGTATGGCTGGAGGTTCTCAACAAAGTTAAAGGACTGGAGTTTCTCTCCTTCAAAGTCCAAAGACTTATTTACTATCAAGCGTTTCATAGAAATAAACTTCATCCAAAAGTATAACACTGAATTATGTATGATCAGTCTGCCTGAATACTTCAGATCTAAAGTTTCATTGCCCTTGTAAGTCAGCTGGAAGGTACACTAGCATCATGTATAACCTGCCACAAAATCACAAGATGAAAGATAATAAATAATGAGTAGTACCCCAGTAAAGGTAACAGATAATGAGTAGTACCCCAGTAAAGGTAACAGATAACGAGTAGTACCCCAGAAAAGGTAACAGATAACGAGTAGTACCCCAGTAAAGATAACAGATAACGAGTAGTACCCCAGTAAAGAGTACATTTTCTTTATGTCTATTTGGAGGACTGTTTGTTTTCATATGCTATAGACAAAAATATACTTGGATCAATTTCTAACTTTTAAAAAATCATGACCCCTAATAGAGCGACGTGCCCAACAATCAAGACCTTTTTGTCTTTTTGTGGCATATTTTGAGCATAACTTCATTAGTATCTATATAGTAGTTGCATAACTAACTTGCCTTTCTAATAGTTCACAAAGAGTAAGACAATTTCAGAAAAAATCTATATCAAAATAACTTCCTTCAGTCTTCCAGCACTTAAGTGTCTTCTAATGAATTATAACAAAAGCATTGTAATACTGACTGTCAACTTTCCCTGTTAATGTTACAAGCAATAGTTTATGGAAAGTACCTCTAGAGGTATGATTAACTTTTGTTAAAGCATTAAAATCTCGCATAATTTCACAATTTCATTTCCCTATATTGTCTATATTTTGTACATGTGATTTTGATTACTAATCCCTGCTAACAAAATGTAATACAGTAATGTATTTACAATAAGAACATAATTCTATCAGTACCTTGAGCACTTTATCACACTCAACAGAGGGATGGCTCATACAAAAACCTCTCCTAAACACCAACCACAACTTTAATCAGCATGAAAATTACAATAAAAGTTTCCTTCTCATATTAATGAGGCTATTCAGTGAAGGGGTAAAGACCTGAGAGAATCCCTTAATGAATCCAATCAATACCTAATTTCAAAAATGATTCTCCTTCCTTTTCAAAATCTTTTCTTGATGTATTCATATGCCTACTGATTCAACAGTTTTTGAGCTATGAGATTGTATCTTCCTTAAAAATACTTTAAAATTCACAACTTTGCCTTCTCCAAGACTGTTGGCATAGCAAAACAGTAGAGAACACAATCAGTGAATATTAATGAACTAAGAATAGGCAGAGAGTCGGTCATTATGCATACATGCTTCAACCATTTTTTAGAAGCCTGTAACCAAGCTTATGCTTCAGATACTATATACTGCAATGGAGCAATGAAAATCTATCTACCCTCCCAATGAAGAAATTTTGTTCCTCCAGGAAAGAACAACTAAATTATATATTCAAATAAGTGGTGATTTGTATCACGGCCATAGATACAACCAAAATGGAGAAATATTACTTAATTGAAAATGGCCTGTGGTAAGGACTTGAAAATAGCTGTTCAAATTCATATCTATCCTAGATTATGACATGCACTGGGTGCATTTAGATGTTCCATTTCAATATGAAAAAGAAGTCTTTACCCTCCTTCCTTGAACTTAGTGCTTGAGTACTATCAGCAACCCAGTAACACTGATACACAAGATACTGAATATCTAACAAAATCAATATCTGCTGACGTGCTACCAAAGCTGTTCCAGATCCATAGTGAAACCAACATAGGAGGCCTGAAAAATTTGGATACAAACATCTTATACAATAACGAGACTTTAAGCCAAAAACTTCATTTCTAGAATTTCTCTTTCAAAACTGAAAAATAAGAAAAGTCCTTCCGAGCACTGCCTCTACACTGGTCAGCGTCAATGTGGATCAAGATGATTTTTCTTTTACTATAGCAATCATGAAAGCACTTATCACAGAGTTTTTGAGACATCTTGAGAACTTGATGAATTCATGAAAACTGAAACTATTTCAGTTGCAGGCTCCCAAAAGGACGACAAAGAAAAAATGCAATGACTAACTTGTTGCCTATTCAGTCATTATTCATTAATGATGGTATGCCTAACGAATCTTTCAGATATCACAAAAAAAGCAGCAATTGCAAACAAATTGCCTACTAAACAAATGAAAAAAAAAAACACTTTTACATGTCTTAGGTCCATACTAAACCAATTATAATACCTCCTTAAATATTCTTAATTCACAGATATTTCTCCAGGCCCTTAACTTTAAAGGTCTTCCGAAAGGTGGTGGTGTTAACAAAATATAAAAAAAAAACAGTAGACATGACGAAGAGTAAACATCTGTACATATGACTGGTATTCAAACATCAACCATAACTCTGAAAAAAGCCTGAAAACCTTACACTACACCCATGGACCAGCACAAACACCACAAAATTATTTCTGTCAGATAAATATATCAGATGAAGGCTGAAATTCTTTACAGAATATAATACATGTGCTCAAGCAACCAGGTCAACACTTACAATTTACAATTATCCCAAACAGAGATAATGATTGACCTCTAAGCTTGGGTAGTATTAGTTGCTTTAGGTAGCATAAACTATCTTCAAATATACATTAAACCTTCATACATTAAACATACAAGTATGCAATTATTTTTGTGTTTGAAAACAATCTAAAAAGTGAAAAACCGTTCAATATTCTGCATGATATACCTGCGTCTATTTTTCCTGAATGCATGGAAATGAAACCTAAGACTACAATGTATCAACAAAGTCAACCTAAGGTCTTTTGTATCCACATTTTCCTATGTTTATCCACAACCAGTAACTATATTTTTTGTGCTGAGACATTTAACTGTATACAGAGGGGACCAAAGGCAAATCCAACCTTCCAAGCAGATTATCTTAAAAAAAATTCATTTTTCAAATTCTACATTACTGCCTGATTCTATCTAGCGCTTCTTTCACGCATGACAATAATCAAAAAGATTTACAAGATACATCAAATGAAGAAAAGACAAGAAAATAGCAGACTCATATACCAGGTTAAAATGACTTGGTCAGATCTATCTGACAATCAGGGATTATGACACTAAAACATCACCATGAGGTGGTCAGCCACTTATTGGCAAAAATTCTGTTATTTCAGATCATAAAAAACATGGAGGGGGGGTGAAAAAATATGTTTCTTGAAATAAGATACTGATAACATGGACTGATGAGTGATACATAGGTCAAGTTTTTGTTTGGATACTGCAGCGTGATCTCAGTCCTACCCTCACGAACCTAACTCCTAAGGTCTTACTATGCTGTGCTACTATGACCTCATGTGTTCCTGTCTAAGATACGCTATGAATCTCTCCAGTAGTAGGTTAGTTTGCCTCCTACATTAGTTTGCTCTCAGCTTTCAAGAAAATATGACATGCCTGGCACTCTTACAGCAACCTGTGATCAGCACGCCGACTCTTTTCACCCCTCTCCAACCCCAAATTTCCTTGAAGACACTCCTAACCTACATAAACAAAACATCATTTGTTATATCATATATCAGTAATCTCCTTAAAGAAATCAAGCAGTTGAAAGAAAAATGAACTGTAGGACCACAGCAGTGGTTGGAGTTTCTTTTAAACATGCCCCAAGGGCTATGGCCAATGTTTACAACTATATACCACCAACCCTCATAGTGCTCCTATTGCTTGAGGAAACCACCTTCTGCCACCACAGATCCATCATCTAGAGATGCAGTTCAGCACCACAACAGCATCAAGCCCATTTGAACTTATGCACACAGCAAGAAAAGCAGCCTAATTCCAATGATTATCAACATTTTATAGCCCAACATGTTTGTGTATGGAATGTTTGTCTGACTCTCTCTCCTTGTGAAAGCCACCCTATCTTAAAAATGCATTTTCTCTAATTTTCAGATTGCAAGCACTTTACAATAACCCATGAACAAAGTCATTATTATAATTATCAATGCTATCATTATTATTATTATTATCATTATTATTATTATTATTATCATTATCAAGGAATTTTCCCTCTTAGGCTCTGTCATCTGTTCTTGAATGCTACCTCACTCACCTCACATACGGGAAATGGCAAGCATGTATGAAAAAATATATCATCATTACTATTAATAATATGCTGTCAATGGGCTGAACCAGGGTATATGAAGTGGTAAAGGTAAACCATGGAACAATCTATAAAGGCTTGGGTGTGGATGGGCTTTGGTTTCAGTAAATATAAATTACAGCTAAAGGAAAGGTAAGCAAATGAGGTCACTTTATGTCTAATTTTGACAGTGCTTTGCCAGGGTAGTTGAAGCATTTGTACAAAAAAAAAGAAGGCCTAGACTTGTTTCTGATTCCCCTTGTTAAGACAAGGAAGATATCAGTGCCCCAGTCCTTCTCATTCCTATGCCTACTCATGTTTAATATAATAAGCATTACAATTACAGACACTATATTCTGATATTATCTTTTTGGTATATTGCCATAGTATTTTAAATCTAAAGTGCTTCAGTCATCAAGTCAGGTATGTGCTTGTCCTAGGAACACCGTAGTTATTTTCTAACTACATTAAGTTGTACAAAAAAGTATGCCATCTCAAAACCTTAGAGAATCATACAACCAAAAATCAAATTTGCTTTACCTCAGCATAAAATCCATTGAAAATACACCTTAATTATTATGAGATATTGACAAAAGTGCTTCAATACACATGACAATGTAAAATACTAATTTCACAGGTTGAATTTCAATACTTATGAACATATCAATCCAGATCTTAATATAAAAATACTAAAATTTATAAATCTTTTTAATGACAGTAATACAAATTGAAAAATAACTTTATAATGGGAGCTTCCTCAAAATCTGATTTCTAGTATATAAAAAATAAGTAAAAAAGCTTCATATCTACATCAGCTTTACCAGGGCAATTCATCTTATTGTATGATAAATATTTACAGAGAAAATACAGCAGATTAACAATTGAATCAATTCAACATTAAGTTACAGTACATTCCAAGAAATGTGTTCAGAGGACACTTACTTTCTGATTAAACACAAGCTGGTTTCTGCATTCCTTTCTAAGGGATACAAAATTTCTTTCTGTGCTGGGACAACAGGGAGACCAGTGCCTTTAACTCATTTACGCAAATGACTGCACAAACTCCAGAAATCTACTTGTAGTTTCATCCTCAACAACCAGCCACTGTGAGCCTGCTAATTACAAAAAAATAACTGACATTACAAAAGTTAATTACTAGTTTATCAATCCCACACAATTACTCATCTAGCTTCTTAAGCATGTTTGTCTGAGACATATTTCTCCAAAATCCAATTCATCACTGATTTTCTAGGCCTCAAGATAAATCATGAAGACCTGACCTTACTCTTACATGTCAAGCTCATGTTTGTACGAAGAATCATCCAATGAACACAATGATTCAGAAAATGGTTTTGCAAGCCCTACAGGAGTACTTATGTATTTTTCAAAGTTATAAAAAAAAAGGGATTTAGAGGGCAGAGCTTATTTACCATACTGGAACTTCATTCTAATGACAAGACATCTGTGACTACGTACAGAATGAAAACTTGAGCAAAAAATCAGAAAGCTGATTAATGCTGCATATAATACAATCCTATTAAAATGTCCCTTATCACACCCTAACTGTTATAAACAAGTCAAACAGTTGGACTATTACAGCAGGAGTTGGTGGGATTAATCGGTAGGCAATCAGGTAGCAATGACATGAGCTGTTAAACTGGATTTGATTCTCAACGATCCAACAGCTATCTTCCTCAGGATAATATTCTTCAGAAAAACAAAATTCGAAATGCTGAGAATTAAATCCTGACTAGCAGTTCATGTCTCATTACTACCTTAGTACATATCTGTCACAATAAGCAACATTTATGGGTTATCTGATAGTTTACTAATGTATGGAAAGATGAGTGCATTCAAGGAAATGACTTTCTGTGGCTAGTTGTTCAAGAAAAAATGATAGCTCTACACTGCATGACATCTGATCAATCTTTTGTCAAGTCAAAGGCTCTGTAGACTTCTGATTTTCACTGCTAAGCATCACAGTAAAACTTGCACACCAAAGAGGGATATGTTGAACAAAGAACCTCAATTTATTCACACAAGTACCTATAAAAAGACTGTTTTGTGCTTTTCACTTGAACACGCTATCGTACAATTTAGACAACCATAAGATAGCTCCCCAATCTGGGGAAACAATGCTGAGATGGGGACAGCTCCTATGTGATAAACTATAATGATGAGCCTTGTTTGGAGTGTGTTGAGTCAGTATCCAGTAATGACCTAACATGACCAGTCCTGGGGCTTCAATCAGTATCAACATGATCATTGACCTGCAATGAACTTGACCACCCGCTGCTCACTTATATCTGCTGCTAAATTTTTGGTAACCTGGCAGTTTTTGCATATTGTTACCAGCTTTTATTCTAAAATCAATGTTCCCACTTCAACTTGGTCATGTTAAATAATTCTGACTTCTGAATTAAGAAAGTCTAGATCCATGTATGGAGAATCTTATGACCTAACTTATTCAGGAAGTTCCTTAAAAAAATACTGACCAAATGAAAAATTTACAAGTATACTCCATCTAAATTAACATTTCAAGGAGTGACTAGTTAAAAATCCTGTATTCATTCTGCATTAATTTCCCTATATCACTATTAATGAAGTAATATGAACGAACATAAAAGACAAAACTCAAAAGGACTGGAAACTGTCACTTTAAAATAACCTTGTACAGGAAACTAGTTGAAACATTCACAGAAAAGCATCACTAATGAAAAATAATCTTAGAATATATATCCAGTATATTCTCCAGACTGTGTTTTCAAAAGATATCTATACATACTTAGCTTTACTAAATATCAACTCAAAAATCATCACCCCAGCCATCATCCCAAACATCCTTTGCTTCACTCGTATTTATTAAACCACTACTATGCAAACGAGTTGAAGGCAAGTTCACTGCAGGAGATAATGAGTTTCCAGTACTAGTAGCAACAAAATCTGTTGGAGAATGATTACTTGCAGATAATGACACTGATTTCATCTCTGAATCTTTGTGGAAAAACTTAGAAGGTGAATTACTTTCAGTAGTTAATGGAGATATATCAAATAAATCAATCTGATCCCCCCATCCACCTTCTCCTCCCCATGAATCATCTGCTCCACTTGTGTCAAGCCCAGCTAAGGTCTCTGAAACTGATGGTGTGCGTACTTTTTGTATTCCCTTCATCTTATAATTAGCTTCCATCAACATCGTTTCCAAGTCAAACTTCTTTGTATCAAACTTAGGTGCAAGGTCTGCGAACAGGTCCATTTCTGCATCCCGCTTTTTATTCACTTTAATTGCTAAGACATCAAACTCTTCACCAAGATTTTGAGTTCTCTTCAAATGTATGCTATTATCTGCTATTTCCTTATGCTTTAAACTTATAAGCTTCATTCCTGAACTTGGTTTCACATTCATTGGACATGACCCTGACATAACTTCCCTAATGTTATTACTACTGCCTACAGACAATGATTTATTTTCCACAGGTGTGCTCATCTTTACTTTACTGATAATCTTAGGTTTTGCAGTAGATGTAGTAACCCCTTCTTTCATCACATCCATCCCCAAGTCATTATCCTTTAACTGCAAATCAGCTTTTTCTTCATTGACTGACAGTATGACACGAGAGAAGTCTTCAGATGGAACATCTTGTATTTCCTCCCAGTCAGACGACCAAGCATCTGCACTCATACTTGCAGGTCCTGTAGGTCCAACACACTGATTGGTTGAATTGCCACTATCTTCTCCATCTGGGGAGCTCCTTTCCGGTATCTGAGCTAAAACTATACTATCAATTGAAAGGCTGTCCAGAGAAGTAACATCTGATTTGACTTCATTACTGACAGACTCTGGCCCCAGTGATATGGATCTTGGTGGAGGTGGTGGTGGCTCTGTGCAAAAAAAGAGAAAAAATATATGGTAACCTGTGCTTATGCACTTTTAGGGAACTAATTCATCATCAACTGCACTCCTTATTAAGCATTCAGTAATATCAGGCATAACAACAGGAGAAAAACTGGAGGAAGTAAAGTGTTTTAGATATCTGGGAGTGGATCTGGCAGCGGATGGAACCATGGAAGCGGAAGTGGATCATAGGGTGGGGGAGGGGGCGAAAATTCTGGGAGCCTTGAAGAATGTGTGGAAGTCGAGAACATTATCTCGGAAAGCAAAAATGGGTATGTTTGATGGAATAGTGGTTCCAACAATGTTGTATGGTTGCGAGGCGTGGACTATGGATAGAGTTGTGCGCAGGAGGATGGATGTGCTGGAAATGAGATGTTTGAGGACAATGTGTGGTGTGAGGTGGTTTGATCGAGTAAGTAACGTAAGGGTAAGAGAGATGTGTGGAAATAAAAAGAGCGTGGTTGAGAGAGCAGAAGAGGGTGTTTTGAAATGGTTTGGTCACATGGAGAGAATGAGTGAGGAAAGATTGACCAAGAGGATATATGTGTCGGAGGTGGAGGGAACGAGGAGAAGAGGGAGACCACATTGGAGGTGGAAAGATGGAGTGAAAAAGATTTTGTGTGATCGGGGCCTGAACATGCAGGAGGGTGAAAGGAGGGCAAGGAATAGAGTGAATTGGAGCGATGTGGTATACCGGGTTGACGTGCTGTCAGTGGATTGAATCAGGGCATGTGAAGCGTCTGGGGTAAACCATGGAAAGCTGTGTAGGTATGTATATTTGCGTGTGTGGACGTATGTATATACATGTGTATGGGGGTGGGTTGGGCCATTTCTTTCGTCTGTTTCCTTGCGCTACCTTGCAAATGCGGGAGAAAGCGGCAAAAAAAAAAAAAAAAAACAGGAGTAAAAATTTCATACTATTTGCCATTTCCCGTGATAGCGAGGTAGCATTAACAGAGGACTGATCCTTTGAGGGAATATCTTCTATTGGCCCCCTTCTCTACTCCTTCTTTTGGAATACGTGGGAAGTACTCTTTCTCACCTATCCCCAGGGATAAGGGGTATAAATATACTTGAGAAATTGGGAAGGAGGCTATAATGTGCTACACTAAAGGAAAACTTTCATCAAGTTAGAGGAGAGTCTTGTTCACTTCTCCAAGAACAGGACTTTCAGAGAGACCAAAACCACTTAATCTGCAACCTACAAATTACTCTTAATAAAATGACAAAACTAACCTCATATTCTTCACTCTTCACTAATGTTCATATAGGTTTAATGTACTTGACCACTTTCTGGGTTAATATGTTAACGACAACAATATTCAGATGTCATTCAGACCTTTACATGTATAAGCCTCTATCTTAAAAAACAAACATTATTCAAATTACGACCAACAAACCTGCAGGCTTGGATGAAACAGAAGAGGGAAGGAGGCTTCGGTTAACTTTGCTGCCATTAACTTTTGCCTCTGCAGAGCTTGTTTGTAAAGATGAAATTCCTTTACTTAATGGTAGGCTTGCTGCAGCCTGTGTACATCAAAGAAAATATCATCTTCAATGAGGTCTGACTATAAAATGAGTATTCATGTAAGGCAACAATATATACTGGTATTAGGAAAATACAGGAAATTAATCATCTTATAAACATGTCTATCAATCATTCAATAAATCAGTCTATCAACTTATATGCCATTCTATGCCAATAATTTTCAAGCTTTACAAAAGCAAGCTTTTCAACATCTTCCATTTGTAATTCATTGATGTACTTAACCAAACTATCAAAAAAAATTGGAAAGTCTAACTCAAGTCTTCTTCACATGATCAAAACAAGCAAGTACTGCCATGGCAGTTACTGACCTTTGGCTTGGCAGTTGTGAAGAGATTCTGTCGGTTTTCTCCAATGACAGTGTTGGCACCAAGGATGGGTACAAGTTCTGCGAGGGCATGGAGTGTAGACATCACAAGACTGTCGCTTGAGTCACGAATACCAAGCAATAGCTCTGGCAGCTGTATGTATGATACAGTTGAAATACAATATCAAAGAAAATAGACACTGAAACTTATGTGGTGAGCTCATCATTACTACTCGAATTCCATTCTCTGTGCATTTTCCAGACATTTTTTCATAATTCTATAAATAAATGATGTTACTGGACTCCACCTTCATGAGGTTAAGCCAACAGTGAATTGTCACCTTCAGCAAGTTTGTAACATCAGTGGATGAAAATGAGTACAATCTCATCAAGGAAACTTTCACCACAAAGGAGTCAATCACTTCCTTGCTACTGATTTATTGCAACCTTACAGCTACATTAACCACATACAAGAGGTCTTGGGTTACTGGGTTTACATAATAATAGCATTATAATAATCTTTAACTCATACAGTAGTCCATCAATACTGTCAAGCCTTGGGTCTCAAAGGTGAGTTTTGTAAATCTATAAATGCAAATGAGTTGAAAAGAATTACATACTGAAGCACATCCTTCTTCTCATTCACATGGTCTTTATATAAAATCATACATAAACAATCAAGCAAAAACCCACATGTTATGCAAATGTCTCAATGTCTGTAACTACATAATCAATATGTGCACTTATCATAGCATACTTGCTAATCCAAAGAACTTATTTTTCTTTTCATTGCAAAAACTTAATTCATTCATCAGTATCACTCAGATGTTGTAATCTAAACAATGAGTATTGTATAAAAGACGGTTTATGATACTTCAACCATTAGGTTCTGAATCAGAGCTCACTCCTCTTCTATTAAACTTGATAACATATCATAATACACAATATTATGTACACTGAACTAAAAACTGCAGGTACTTCATTATATGTTATCTTTCCACTTTTCCTACTTCTATATACATTTCGTATCTTTTTCCAGTTTTAAGACAACAGGCATGGTTGATGTGGAATTTTCTTATCTTGAGATAATTTTGGTCTAGAGTTTTTGGATGTCTCTTACATTTTTCCTGAAACATTTCTTGAGTGCATCACCAGCAGACTCCTCACATACTCTTCCATACAATAAATTCATCTGGCAAAGCAGTACTACATACAATGATTCTCATGCATAATAAGTATCAGATATATAGATAGATGCATGATTTGCCATTTTTGAATAAGGTAAGAAATGAGAGAACACCTCTGTGTACCCAACAAACTGCAATATACAGGGAATCAAAATATAACACTGAACATAAAAGGCATTCAAATAAACACCGGGGTCAACGTGCTGTCAATAGATTGAACCAGGGCATGTGAAGCGTCTGGGGTAAACCATGGAAAGTTCTGTGGGGCCTGGATGAGGAAAAGGAGCTGTGGTTTTGGTGCATTATACATGACAGCTAGAGACTGAGTGTGAACGAATGTGGCCTTTGTTGTCTTTTCCTAGTGCTACCTCGCGCAAATGCAGGGGGAGGGGGTTGTCATTTCATGTGTGGTGGGGTGGCGACAGGAATGAATAAGGGCAGGCAGTATGAATTATGTACATGTGTATATATGTATGTCTGTGTGTGTATATATATGTATACGTTGAGATGTATAAGTATGTATATGTGCGTGTGTGGACGTGTATGTATATGCATGTGTATGTGGGTGGGTTGGGCCATTCTTCCGTCTGTTTCCTTGCGCTACCTCGCTAACGCGGGAGACAGCGACAAAGTATAATAATAATAAATAAATATTCAAATAAACAAATTTCCAATACCACTTACCACTTCACTGGCTAACACATCCTTTGGAATCAGTGAAACATAGTATGGTAGATAAATGAGGAGGATTCCTCGAACAGTAGCATCATGAACACCAAACAAGCTGACAAGATGAGGCACAATGTCACGCTGAAACACTTCATCACTAAACAATCCATCTTCTGCATCATTAGCTGTACCTAGATGAAATATAAACCAAGAGAAATCATCAAGTTATTCAGAAAAAAATAATCATATTACTCATCTCTACTATTTATTTATTTATTTTGCTTTGTCGCTGTCTCCCGCATTCGCAAGGTAGCGCAAGGAAACAGACAAAAGAATGGTCCAACCCACCCACATACACATGTATAAACATACACGTCCACACACGCAAATATACATACCTATACATCTCAACGTATACATATATATACACACACAGACATATACATATATACACATGTACATAATTCATACTGTCTGCCTTTATTCATTCCCATCGCCACCTCGCCACACATGAAATAACAACACCCTCCCCCTGCATGTGCCCGAGGTAGTGCTAGGAAAAAACAACAAAGGCCACTTTCGTTCACACTCAGTCTCTAGCTGTCATGTAATAACGCACCGAAACCACAACTCCCTTTCCACATCCAGGTCCAACAGAACTTTCCATGGTTTACCCCAGATGCTTCACATACCCTAGTTCAATCCAATGACAGCACGTCGACCCCAGTATACCACATCGTTCCAATTCACTCTATTCCTTGCATGCCTTTCACCCTCCTGCATGTTCAGGCCCCGATCACTCAAAATCTTTTTCACTCCATCTTTCCACCTCCAATTTGGTCTCCCACTTCTCCTCATTCCCTCCACCTCCAACACATATATCCTTTTGGTCAATTTTTCCTCACTCATTCTCTCCATGTGACCAAACCATTTCAAAACACCCTCTTCTGCTCTCCCAACCACACTCTTTTTATCACCACACATCTCTCTTACCCCATTATTACTTACTTGATCAAACCACCTCACACCACATATTGTCCTCAAGCATTTCATTTCCAGCACATCCAACCTCCTCCGCACAACTCTATCTATAGCCCACGCCTCGCAACCATATAACATTGTTGGAACCGCTATTCCTTCAAACATACCCATTTTTGCTTTCTGAGATAACGTTCTCGACTTCCACACATTCTTCAACACTCCCAGAACTTTCGCCCCCTCCCCACCCTATGATTCACTTGCGCTTCCATGGTTCCATCCGCTGCCAAATCCACTCCCAGATATCTAAAACACTTCACTTCCTCCAGTTTTTCTCCATTCAAACTTACCACCCAATTGACTTGTCCCTCAAGTCTCTCTAGTATCATTCATAATTACAATGATAGTTTCCTTCCCTTCTCTGCACCTTCATCAAACAGCCCAACAAAGCAGCACAGAAATGTCAAACATCATAAAAATACTAAACTGAACAGTGAAGTCAAATGTTTCATTACCCTGTTCATAAGATAGACACCCCATTACTCAAAGGAAGGCCATTTAAATAATCAATTATTCTATCAACCTTTCATCTAAAATACCACTTCAGCATAACACCACAACAGTAATGATACAGCTTACATTTCATATGTATTAAAGAAAAATTCTGATCAAAATAATCTATCTAGTTTTACTACCTTATATATTTTCCTTCCATAAAACAACATTACAACTAAATTAAACAGAGTTGGTTATTGGTGGGTCTGTACAACAAGTTCTCTTTTTTTTTTTTTTTTTTTTTATACTTTGTCGCTGTCTCCCGCGTTTGCGAGGTAGCGCAAGGAAACAGGCCCCGATCACACAAAATCTTTTTCACTCCATCTTTCCACCTCCAATTTGGTCTCCCTCTTCTCCTCGTTCCCTCCACCTCCGACACATATATCCTCTTGGTCAATCTCTCCTCACTCATTCTCTCCATGTGCCCAAACCATTTCAAAACACCCTCTTCTGCTCTCTCAACCACGCTCTTTTTATTTCCACACATCTCTCTTACCCTTACGTTACTTACTTGATCAAACCACCTCACACCACACATTGTCCTCAAACATCTCATTTCCAGCACATCCATCCTCCTGCGCACATCTCTATCCATAGCCCACGCCTCGCAACCATACAACATTGTTGGAACCACTATTCCCTCAAACATACCCATTTTTGCTTTCCGAGATAATGTTCTCGACTTCCACACATTTTTCAAGGCTCCCAAAATTTTCGCCCCCTCCCCCACCCTATGATCCACTTCCGCTTCCATGGTTCCATCCGCTGACAGATCCACTCCCAGATATCTAAAACACTTCACTTCCTCCAGTTTTTCTCCATTCAAACTCACCTCCCAATTGACTTCACCCTCACCCCTACTGTACCTAATAACCTTGCTCTTATTCACATTTACTCTCAACTTTCTTCTTCCACACACTTTACCAAACAAGTTCTCTAAAAATGAATAAAAAATATTCACATCTGGGCTTTCACATTACTTTTTTACTATAATCTTATATAAAAATTACTGACAAGTAAAGGATATTACGCTCTTGCATCACTAAAGAAAACTAAAACTAACTCTTTCATCATAATTCTGTGTGCAATGACCACAAGCTAAACAACCAAAGAACATAGCTGTTGTATTAGAATCCTTTGCAAACTTCACAGAGCTTAAGTCTGCTGCATGAATACCACAAAACTATGACAAAGCATATACTGATCTAAACACCTCATACTACAATCTGACTCTTACAGATGGGTTCTGTCAGTTACATATATATATTTACGCTACCTCGCAAACGCGGGAGACAGCGACAAAGCAAAATAAATAAATATAAATTTACGATAAGAATAAGAATCCCCAGAGAAACGTTTGACAGACTCCACAACATGTAAATAAAACACTGCATCCAAAGAGGTGCAACATATCACCTGCATAACAGCTTTACAATATATCCCAACAACAACAAATCTCTTATTGAAAGCACTTCCACAGACCCAAAATTAAAGACAATCAACTTACCATTCTTTGGTATAAGAACTTTCGGCATTAGATGTGTAGAAGCAGCTGGGTGTAACAACACAGGGCGACTTAACAATGCTTTAGCCAAAGTACTAGACACAAGCTCTTCTGGATATTGACGCAAATTCTCAGCAACAGATCTAAAAGATAAAGCTCGTATCATTGCATATTCATAATTATCATCTGCAGTAATATATTCTATTCATTTTTATTTATTTTGCTTTGTCGCTGTCTCCTGCGTTAGCGAGGTAGTGCAAGGAAACAGACGAAAGAATGGCCCTGGGGATAGGGGAGAAAGAATACTTCCCATGTATTCCCTGCGTATTGAAGAAGGCAACTAAAAGGGGAGGAAGCGGGGGGCTGGAAATCCTCCCCTCTATTTCCTAATTTTCCAAAAGAAGGAACAGAGAAGGGGGCCAAGTGAGGATATTCCCTCAAAGGTTCAGTCCTCTGTTCTTAACGCTACCTTGCTAACGCAGAAAATGGCAAATAGTATAAAAAAAAAAATATCTATATATAAATGATTTGGTAAACAGAGAAGAGGTAGTAAAAGCTTTGTGGAAGATGAAAGCCGGCAAGGCAGCAGGTTTGGATGGTATTGCAGTGGAATTTATTAAAAAAAGGGGTGAGTGTATTGTTTACTGGTTGGTAAGGTTATTTCATGTATGTATGACTCATGGTGAGGTGCCTGAGGATTGGCTGAATGCGTGCATAGTGCCATTGTACAAAGGCAAAGGGGATAAGAGTGAGTGCTCAAATTACAGAGGTATAAGTTTGTTGAGTATTCCTGGTAAATTATATAGGAGGGTATTGATTGAGAGGGTGAAGGCATGTACAGAGCATCAGATTGGGGAAGAGCAGTGTGGTTTCAGAAGTGGTAGAGGATGTGTGGATCAGGTGTTTGCTTTGAAGAATGTATGTGAGAAATACTTAGAAAAGCAAATGGATTTGTATGTAGCATTTATGGATCTGGAGAGAAGGCATATGATAGAGTTGATAGAGATGCTCTGTGGAAGGTATTAAGAATATATGGTGTGGGAGGCAAGTTGTTAGAAGCAGTGAAAAGTTTTTATCGAGGATGTAAGGCATGTGTACGTGTAGGAAGAGAGGAAAGTGATTGGTTCTCAGTGAATGTAGGTTTGCGGCAGGGGTGTGTGATGTCTCCATGGTTGTTTAATTTGTTTATGGATGGGGTTGTTAGGGAGGTGAATGCAAGAGTTTTGGAAAGAGGGGCAAGTATGAAGTCTGTTGTGGCTGAGAGAGCTTGGGAAGTGAGTCAGTTGTTGTTCGCTGATGATACAGCGCTGGTGGCTGATTCATGTGAGAAACTGCAGAAGCTGGTGACTGAGTTTGGTAAAGTGTGTGAAAGAAGAAAGTTAAGAGTAAATGTGAATAAGAGCAAGGTTATTAGGTACAGTAGGGTTGAGGGTCAAGTCAATTGGGAGGTAAGTTTGAATGGAAAAAAACTGGAGGAAGTAAAGTGTTTTAGATATCTGGGAGTGGATCTGGCAGCGGATGGAACCATGGAAGTGGAAGTGAATCATAGGGTGGGGGAGGGGGCGAAAATCCTGGGAGCCTTGAAGAATGTGTGGAAGTCGAGAACATTATCACGGAAAGCAAAAATGGCTATGTTTGAAGGAATAGTGGTTCCAACAATGTTGTATGGTTGCGAGGCGTGGGCTATGGATAGAGTTGTGCGCAGGAGGGTGGATGTGCTGGAAATGAGATGTTTGAGGACAATGTGTGGTGTGAGGTGGTTTGATCGAGTAAGTAACATAAGGGTAAGAGAGATGTGTGGAAATAAAAAGAGCGTGGTTGAGAGAGCAGAAGAGGGTGTTTTGAAATGGTTTGGGCACATGGAGAGAATGAGTGAGGAAAGATTGACCAAGAGGATATATGTGTCGGAGGTGGAGGGAACGAGGAGAAGTGGGAGACCAAATTGGAGGTGGAAAGATGGAGTGAAAAAGATTTTGTGTGATCGGGGCCTGAACATGCAGGAGGGTGAAAGGAGGGCAAGGAATAGAGTGAATTGGATCGATGTGGTATACCGGGGTTGACGTGCTGTCAGTGGATTGAATCAGGACATGTGAAGTGTCTGGGGTAAACCATAGAAAGCTGTGTAGGTATGTATATTTGCGGGAGTGGACGTATGTATATACATGTGTATGGGGGTGGGTTGGGCCATTTCTTTCGTCTGTTTCCTTGCACTACCTCGCAAACGCGGGAGACAGCAAAAAAAAAAATATATATATATATATATACAGGATGGAATAGGCATCTTCACCCATAAACTTTTCATGACTCTAAATTAAACTCAAAGCATTTTTTATCTTTACTTAAAAAGAACAGAAATCCATATAATAACAGTACTGATTCTCTCTACTTTTCTAAGTACATTTTCCTCGTAACAGAAACATAGAATCTTAAAAAATTACATGGCTGACATGCTGAATGGCACTTAAAATGGAGGGAATATCTGTATGAGTGCAATACAAGTGAATCAGTATGCATTATAATACTCCCATGAATACTCACTTGAGAAACTCCTCTCTCCTCTGATCACTTAAAAGGAGAACATTTGTTAGGTTCTCATGAAGTTTCAAGAACTCATGACTAAACATGTGGTGATCCGCCAATACAGCTAAGCGAGGCCTCTGTGTCCAGTCATTGTTTAGCCCACTCTTCTGCACTAGTGATAAGAAATCTGCAGCCCCTGCCACTTCTGGTAATATCAAGGTAGCAGTCTTATCAATGGTAATCTAAATTACTATAAAACAGAGAAGTACGAAAGCAGTTTAATGAAACAGTAACCACAATCTATCAATCACATAATCATAATTACATTTCTTTTTGTAAAGAGTAGTAGATCAGAGCTAACCTGAAACAGTTTCTGGAGTCAAGATGTCTTCGACAAGACAAGCGAAAGCATAAGAATCTCTGGCATGCTGATAAGCTGGGGATATTCGTGATTTGTCATCTGGTGGAATAGACTTCTCATGGCAATAGCTGTTTATGTGTTCAATGTGATCACGAGTCAGCTCTCCAAAACTATGGAAAGGAAGTCAAATTTAAAGCCATATGCACCATATTTCCTAGCAAATATTCAATGTTACAAAAACATACTTCTGAATATGAAAGACCTTAAGTTCTCCGGCACGAGCTTGGTCTGATCTACCAATCACAGAATCAAATCATAAAACAAAACCCCATGTTGTTATATCATAATGCTGTCAACCGTCCCTTAAAGACAAAAGCTACATGCTAACCACTGTTTCCTGAAAGTGATACTGAGGTAAGCAGACAAGACTGAAAGTGTAAGGATGAGGGAGATACAGTGGAAGTTCTTTGAAGAGACAATAAATACCACATAACCACTCAGGATAAAACCAACACTGTTGCATACGATGCAGCAGTGTAATTCAAGCTTTCTTTCTAAATTCTTTTGGGGGGATAACTGTCTTACTAAAAGTATCACTTCAATATTGCAACAGTATAAAAAAAACTAATCAAAATTACATACATCAAATGTAATAATATATGTATGTGTGTGGTAATATACACATACTACAACATATTTCAAATAATGTTAGGATCATTTTCCTTCAACCTTCCTACTGTCATGTACATTTCTGAAATACAGAGAAGTCGCATGAATTAACTGCAGACTTTACACCCAATTTACATATTAATGAAGCCAAAATATAAGTAAGCCTTATTCAGAGTCTCCCAAAGTTAAAATCAACTGCTTGAAAGAATGCTCTTTGGCAATGATGACATGGTAAAGCTCTATCAAATGACATAACATAATGGGAGTTGCTCCACTACATTACACACATAACTAATCTTTCTTCCACATATAAAACAGTTCAAAACAATCCTTTGAATGAATTTTGGGCATATAATTTCAATTCACTATCACACTAAAAACCAAGTCACATCATTAACAATCCCAATGTCTAATGATACAAAGACCAAACTGCTGACCAATATGCACTTACAAGAATCACCAAACAGTGCAATGAATAGTTACAAACTGATCTAAAAACACTTCTATTCTTGTCAGCTTCACTCAAACTAACCATGATGAATTTTTTTTCACACTTGTTCATCAGATTTACAATAAAATTACTAAATAAGCCAAGAGCGATGACATTCAAGTGAATAAATAAATTAGGGCTACATTCAGTACAAAAAAGGTGCTCTGCATGAGTTATATCAGTTTTCCCTCACAAGCCAGCATTTAACTCAAAAATTTCTTTAATAAAAATGATCTCTTACAACCAAAACCCACATTTAAGTTAGGTTTCTCATGCATCAATTTCTATGGAAATACCTTCAAACACATCTTTCTGCACACTGAGCCTTACAAAACATTAAAGCCATCTCACCTGCAAGAGTACTCAAGACCCCATAGTTTCCATGCTCCATCGGGTGTGACAAAAATGCTCGCACCACTCACATTATTGTGACTCACACCTGCCTATAAAAAGACAAAAAAATATCCAGTTACTTATTTTTGCATGGGTATGGAATCTCATAATCTGATGTTATTCCAATCTATTTCTTGATTCTCCATTTGAAATGTCTACCATGAAATTCAAAATGGCCAAGATATTTGGCATACTGTTGGCACTACACATATATAAAAGTTTCAGCACCAAGTTGGATTTAATGATTTTATTCTATTTTTTTATTTTGCTTTGTCGCTGTCTCCCGCATTAGCGAGGTAGCGCAAGGAAACAGACGAAAGAATGGCCCAACCCGCCCACATTTAATTTTAATGATATATCGAAATATATACCACACATGACCCTTACAACTTCATTTTGGGTGTACTGCATATCCTCCCAATCCACAATAAATCTGCCAGTGTTCAGTTTACAGAATATAAAAGGCCATTCTAGACATTTTGTCCTAAACCTGAACAAATAAATTGGGTTTGGGAGGATACAGTCAGAATTTGGAACTGTTCAGTTTTTCTCCAAAAATCTGAATCGTGTTCCGGTCCTGACGTCCTCCCATAAAAATCAGTCTCAATTTGGTAGGATACACTCCACCTTGTTTTCTAAAGGAACTTTCCCATAGTTACTAAACACTACCATTCTATTGTATGAAGGCTAACTATAAACATACCCTGTCATGGAGAAAAACTAGTGTGTCAATGATTGACAAAAGTCCTGCTGATATATGAAGGGGAGAGAAGTGTTCAAGGTCCTGGTGGAGTAGTGGTGTGGCTCTCTCCATTACTAATACCACCTCCCCTCCAATTACGCCACCATCAAGATATTTCAACAGTCCAGGATGACGGTAAACTCTGCTGGCCTAAATCAAAATGTTACAAGAATTAATCAAAGCAGGCACCACATGTAATGAGAATTTTACAGATTCCATCTTACAACTTTATTTTACATTCTAACATACATTATTCCTATGATAATGAGGTGCAACTGAAGTGATTGAAGAGGCAGTAAGATTCCAGCCATGGATTTGAAATTCTTCTAAAATGATGGAATGAGCATGATAATGGGGCAAAAATGTTGGAAGTATGCCATATTCCACAAAGAAAAAGTACGAAGAGTTTTTGATATGCTTTAAAGATCAAGCATATTCTTTAAAGTCTGGTCGTACTATATTCTGATCTTGTAAAATTCCTAGTCCTCATAATGAACATATTTCGGTAGCTTATGAGTACCCAAGTTCAAGGGTAACTGTTCTGCAGTAATCTCTTTTCATTAAAGGCAAAGGGAAAAATGTGTATGACTGGACAACCTTACTCTAACTACAGTAAATGATAATTACTTAATGTTACTTAATACCACTTATCACAACTGTAACTTACAAAGATTTCCATCCAAACAGCACAGGGTACATGGCTTATTCTGCGCTGATGTATCTTTGTCTGACCTTCTTCCCCATACTAAGATTCCAATCCCTTGCTTGATATATTACCCAGTTACACCCTAATGGCTTAACACAATTTACATCATGAGGTCATAGAACTGCCTAATGGTACTTTATAATTTTCTAAAATATACATCATAAACTGTGCCTGTTGGTAAGTTAGTTATGAATGATATACATCAATGTGTACACAAATAGTTTCCAATAATGTGGTACAAAAGGAGCCACACTTCACAGCACTGAATCATTTATAAATCTGTATGTAAAAACCGCAATGAAAATTACCATTGTGCTAAGAGAAGGGTTCACTATGCTAAACTTTATTAGCACATCCACCATCATCAGATCCATTCCCAATCCCATGAGGGAGATCAGGTACATTCAACCGCTAAAAGACTAACAAACAACCTCAAAATAATAGAAAATATAACAGCTTACATACAACATACACAGCACTTAAGTCCCATCACCTGTAAAGCTCTTTCAATATATGGCCGCTTGCGAGAGGATGGAGGGTGAGCGGCAGAGAACACAGTTACCGGTACTCCCTCTAAATCCCCGGGGGCCATTGTCCAATCTTCATAAACCTGAAACACAGCTTATTATTCTGACTGTTTCAAAAGTGTACTAACAGGTCATTGCCAATAACAATTCTTTACATTATCTACTACAAGATATGATAAAGTTGTAACTTTAATAAGATGAGGGAATATTACTTAACCATCTAAGTACTGTCATCATATACATGCACATTTTATGGGGGATAAGGAAGAAACTATATCACCAATATGTGAATAGGCCATATATAGATCCAATACATCAACTGCATCTCTAATGAATTCCCCCCCAAAAAAAATTTTAAAACTCAATCACCCACGGATCACTGTTGCAGGAAGACAGTACACCCCACACTGATACTCAATGTAAGTATCCAAGACTTTGTGGGAAAATATTTGAAGAATAACCAAACTACAAAAACAACTGAATTTAGACAGAGAAACGTGCATTCGAGCCACTGGGGATGCCCTAGATTTAAACAACAGTGGCACATAAAGATTTACATACTTAAGCATCATGCCAAGGTTTCACTGTCCATGACATGCTGGCTATAATGGCTGCAACTTAGAAATCTCAACGGCATACAGTACGACAGTTTATTAACATTTCTAGGATTAAAGGCTGAGGCAATAAGCATACACTACAAACCTTAGATAGTCAACTGGTTAAAAAGTGCTATCAGTTCTCTGTCAAAGCCAGGTAACTCATGAGATAATAGATTTTAAATGGTGCCTCACAAGGTTGGGTAAACTGGCAAGACGGTTTACTAAGGTTTACAGAATTTACTGGTAATGGAATATTCCTTGGAACAATCCCTGTTTCAGATACTGACTTTCCTAATTCCCTGAAGGACTAACTAGACCCCCATCTAATTCCCTTGGGTATTCTGGTTCCACAAGTGTTATGAAAACTGAGATGTTGGTGAAAAACTAATTATGGTAACAGGCAAAGCTGGTGCCGTCCATGTGCACCGTATAGGTTCAACCTGAAAGTTGTTGTTCAAAGTTGCCAGAAACATCTGTTTTACAATGGTGGTATATTGCATGGAGAATAAGACTGAAGTGTGACTAGTACAATGAATTCATTTCCTTGCGTGATAATAAGTAACTTGATAGTGGGGAGGGATATAACAGATTTAAGAATAATAAGGGATTACTTAATAAGTGAGGGAAATACTTTGAGAAATTAACAGAACCTTGGGAAACATCACCTAAATTTCCCCAGGGGCAAGACCTATATCAATTTTTACTGTTTTTGTTGACATGGCTAACACTTGTCTCTAACACTGTCTGCATCCCTAAATGGTGAAACGTGTGTGTGTGGAAAAAGATTTTCTTTGAAGCATTCTCATCTAAGAGCTCACAAAGTAATTTTCTAAACAATTTTGTCATAAAAAATGTATCAAAAAATATATGTATATATTAACTCTGGTGGAAATGATCATAAAAGTCTTCTTTCGGATGGCCACTTGTTTACGCACATCTACAGTATATTAAACAAGGCAGATTATACGAACCACAATTACCAAATAAATCTAAAAATGTGGTAAATAACAGCTGTTAGAATTTTGGGGAAGTTCTCTTAGATTCTAATAATTTCTAAAATTGCTTCATCTACTAAACAGCGTTCAACCATATATTTCCTACCAGCCCTCCCCACTGCTGAGCTATTTTTTGCCGTAACAAAAAAGCATTATAACAATCACGTCCCAGCATTCTACATGTATTCTTCACACAGTATAATATCATTGCAAAACAAGGTTAATTACATTGGAAAGTTACATTTCTAGCAATATCCTACCCAGAAAGCCAGGAATCGACCACTAGGGAGGGAGTAATACACATTCACAAATGTTTATATGTTAGATTTTGGTGGGTTAGGTTATATCATGCTATGATAAACTAGGTTTATCATATTTTCTTAAGTTATCCCACAACTCCCAAAATGTTCATAGATCGCAAAGTCCCTCTGGGATATAAACATTCCCAAGATATATTACCTGGGATCCAACATCCCTGGGATAACCTATTCACCTCCAATCTCATACCGATATATATATATATAGATAGATAGATAGATAGATAGATAGATATATAAAGTGACGAACCCACAAACGACAAATTTTTCCCATATAATTACGATCAATACACCAATACAACCCCTGAGAACACTTCTGTCCCAGACATTTATGGGATATGAGACATCCCACCCGTCCCCACAGCAGGACATTAAGATAATAATATAATAATAACTTACGGAGCCATTCTCCCTCTCCACCTCCAGGTGTCCCAGTGCACTGTCAGTGTTGCCCATGGCTGGACACACGCCACACTCACATATATCCCAGCCAACACGACGGGAAATGTGGTAGAGAGAGGCTGCTGCTGCTGCTGGTGTGGTAGAGTGGCTGGTTGCTGTGGTAGAGGCTGTTGATGTTTGTGGTAGACAGAGTATGTTTACGTCAGGTGGGGGGTCGGGTGGGGTGGGTCAGGTCTGGGGGGGGGGCCCACGAGCCGCCCACCCAGTGTTGCCAACGCCAGGCCGCCGCCACCATCATAAATCACTACAAATACATTTAATAAATCATTAATCAACGTCAAATGTCATCTATCGAGCTAACTATCATCTATGTCTCAGCCAGTATATTTACCTTGGGACGTCTATGCTTTTCCTCTTCTAACGACCTTACAATTAAGACGATAAAGCTCTCATTAAATCCAATCTTAATTTCATAATTATCTACATGAACGGTACTAGGAATCACTCTTACACTCGTGTATGTTATTGGAAAATTATCTTAGCTTTAAAGTTAGGAAGAAATTAAGAGTTTTTTGAAGGCCAGGGATAGACAAACACGACCTGGGGGTCTGAATTAATTCACCTTCCTCTCTAATTACTTTGGGAGTAATTCAGTCCCATCTTTTGGGATCAATATCCCAGAGTGGTGTTGCATTGTATCCCAGACTCACCTTTCCTCCCACGTGGACTGTTAGTGTGGCAATACAACCCAGAATACGTGTGACCAAACAGATGGTTGTATGAGGTCTATCAATCTATCGGTAAATGGTGATTATAGAAGAAAATTCCCTTATCCATGTGAACTCAACAGATTAATTGATATTATAAGCAACATAGTTCTACAAGCAGTCTCATCAAATTATATATATAACTTCTATAGACAACTTTGTGCCATAATAATAGCAACGAAATAACACTATTGTCATTCTGGAACCCCATCACGGAGACATATTTTGGTAAGAAATGAAACTTATTAACATGAGATATATGATATATGAGTAGGTGATTACTAAGACATGAAACTCATTCAGAATAATTAATGAATTATAAAGATCAGTGATAGGCAGTACATAATGCAGTTCGTAAACAACGTAATATAATACAGTTCAGGGTCGGCTTATAACGTAATGACATTATATAAATTAGTGTTTGGGGAACCTATAATATGGGTTAACGAGAAGCAAGATAAAATATATAAGATAGATATGTCATTATTAGTTATATGCAATGAACACCTTTTCGAGCCCGTTGCCATAAATCATCCAAAATTGTTACATATTTCAATTCTCCCTCGAGTGGTTCTTGATTTTCACTTTCTGACCATCTTACTGTTCTAATACTACGGTATGAGAGTTTAGATGAATTCTTTTACAAACGTAATTAAACTATTAATGAGAAAACTTCATTTAAAGTACCCCTTATCTACGTAGATAAATGCATTTGTAAATATAGTGAAAACAGTAGACCAGAATACAGACGATATATAAACATACCTATTGATAATACATTGATAATTGCAGACTAGGTAAGAAAAAATGGACTTTTGTACATTCGATTGTCATTTTATCTCCAACTGACAGAAAGCAGAATTATTAGAGAAATTGACGAATGGTTGGGAGATGCGTAAGGTTCAGAAGGGAATATTAGATGCATGAAATAAGTGCAAGAAAGTGACCTACCGTATATACTCGTCTATAAATCTACCTCGTGTACAGGTCGACCCTTGATTTTCGACCAAGAAATCATTTGTGATATGCCTCGTGTATGGGTTGACCCAAATCTTTTTTTAGGGTAATGGAACAACAAATTAGGGTAATAAAGTACCATACTTCACGGGATATATAACATTTCAGAAAATCCTCATCAAAACCATTTTACCACTTATATATTGAGGGTTGTCGAGCCTGAAACACAGAGCGCCGAAGGTAAATTACCATATATCAACACATTTTACACTAAAAGGCAGGTAGTTACAGCAAAAACATTGTACATTTCCATTCAAGTATTCATTTAAATCAATTAGGATAGAAAATGATTGTGATACAAGTTTTCTTTTAATTGAAAATCACTCGGAAAGCGATGACGGCGACGTGTTTGAACAGAAAGAAAGCGAGCGAAAAGTCGATTATTTTCATGATTTTATCCTATAATCCACTGTGGTACGTACGGCATTTCAGCAAAAATATATTACATTTCCGTGAATGCATTATATCAAGCACAGTATGAATAGGATATCATTGTAATATAATAGTATTTTACCAGAAAACTATTAAAAAACGACTAACATCTCGTAAACATCGGAAGGTTAGGTAAAGTCTTGTTCTCATGTATTTTATCCTATTTTACATTTGAACACATCACGTTTCAGCAAATCTACTCATCGTGTCTGATAATATATTCATTCAGGCACAGTTAAGTAAAATATACTTGTGACGTAACATTTTCTTTAAATGAAAACGATTCGAAAAACTAAGTGCGGTATGATCTGGTTGAGCACTGGTCCAGGAGTAGCCTCTTCCTAATTGTGTTTCTCTTCTTATTATCTTACTTCTTATTTTCTTAAAAAGATATTTTCAGACGCTGCATTATCTTGTCGTACATGTTGTGTGGCCATAGTAACTTAAGAGAATATAACAAGTTCGTGTTAAACTTGTAAGGTAAATATCTTTATTTATGTCCTGCTGGACAGACATTGTCTGAATCCCAAATGAAAATGTAAACTGTCTTTGACTATAATTATTTAAAGATAACACCATCACAATATGCGTTTAATTCTTATATGATTTAGCAACGGATGTATTAGCGTTAAAGAGAAAGCTTGCAAGAAAAAAATATACGAATAGATTGAAATTCTACGACTAATATCACGATAGCAAAATAAGATTTAAGAGAAGTGATTACATGAGGGCCAAACCAATACGTAACTACGCACATGAAAATATATTGAAGTAATACATACGAGAAGGTTTGTAGCGTACTAAACTACATATGGTCATTTGCTAAACGCCTTATGTTTCGTCTCTCTAATGACCGGATCACGGGTATAATTATTCTCTAATGGCCTAACTATGAATGGAACAAAATTCTAAAGACATTTTTGTTCCATGGGCTTTGTCAGAATCTCACACGCTGCCGATCAAGAGGTTTCTTGTCAGAAAACTAATATTGCCAGCGGCTACAACGCTCAATATTGATCCCAGTTGTAGCACCATGTAGAACCTTACTACATATCACTTTCTTGAAGAATTATTTACAAGAAATAGAGCTATTCTGGTGAAATTAGACGTAAACTACTTCAAAGAATTAAATTCAAATGAGTCAGAGATACCACGTTCTCTGATCTAATGGTATAAATTATATCACGTACAATATTTGGGGTCTTTAAAAAGTACTTTTAGCATCTCGGTTATCTTTCATGGTTGCTAAGGACGCCATCTTAGTTGCTATGGACGCCATGTTCACTCCGCAAGTTCATTTTCGGACTTAATGAACATTACGACACAAACCAACATTTTTCTGAATTATATCAAATATGTAAATACGATGCGAAAGTCCAGTTATACACACGAATAAATTACTAAATGCTTAAACATATGTTAAAGAAATGCAGCAAAAAAATCACTAAAAATAATAAATGATCAGATTGTTGACTTATGAAAGACTCGTAAAATATGTAATTTCACTTGAGTGGTCCTGAAATATTATCATTAAATGGTTTTCACTATAAGACTGATAATGCTGTAATTCCTCACTCATGATTTTCTGAATCTATTTTTGGGTTTCCGCAAAGGGAACATTTAGAGATGTATACATGCTTTCTCTTCAAATTTCAATTATTTCATTTAAAGAACGCAATATGAATACTGAAGGACTGTAACAAGTTAGATTACCGCTGAATTTTCCCAAGGTAATTTCAGTAAACAAATTTATCAGCTTACTGTTCTTCATACATTTTGACACAATTCTTAAAATCATGCATTTTCCAGAATATGAAATTTGCAATTAGATCAATAATACAATCAACCCTCTCAGACCTTCAGTATCGATTACACAAAAAATCCATACCTCGAGGACCTTTAGATATTCATGGTGGGAATAACAGAAACATGACACTTGCAATCGAACTTGAGTCTTGATATATTATGTCCATCCCAAGTTATGACTGTTGACATCTTTAACCAAACTAAGGATCATTATATCAAGGTTTATTCTTGATAAAAATGGCACTCTAAACTATTATGGGGACAACAGGTCCAAACTACAATGTGGCTCATACTGGCATTTCCAAAATACGTCAAATCTCAAATGCTGCACATTGCTATTCTAAAGATTAAACATTTTTGGAACTCTTACCTGAATACCAAAATGCCTTTGGCTACAGACACTGCATTTACGAAAAGTTATACATGTGTTACTGGAGCGCCTGCATCTTGCACATGATTGTGTCTTGTCAATGAACAAAATTAAGCAGAGTCTTGTTAAGCACGTCACCCCAGAAGTTCATCACTGCTCCACTCTTAATCAGAGCTGCTTTGAATCTGCAAGAACCTCATAAAATGGGCTTTGCGAATTGTAATTCATATACATACATACATTCTATATATTTATATGTATGAATTGTATTTACATATTTTTCTATTAATTTATTCAGGTAACTTCATTTTCTTTTATGGGTCTGCAGCCATCTTTATACATCTATACCCATACTGATAATGGAGGCAATAGCTTTCCTGTTCTAAACATCATGGGGATATATATCAGTTTTTCAAATATGTTGCATTATCAGGGCTCAATATCAAGACCTCATGGTGGAGATAAATGTTAAAGAAAATTAACAAAACCAAAGTGGACTGTGACTTAAGTTTATTGAGACTGAGCCATGACATGAAGGCCGAGCGTGGCGCCCTGCCGTTTATCACAGATAGTGGCTGGTCATGTGGTAGTAGTACAAGCTAAGGCTGCACCCATTCATGTCATTCACAACCAGATCAAAACTTCTATACATGTCCCTTTATTGCACACAATCAACGGTCATCTTTGCCCGCACACATCCAGACACTCACCATACACGACATTAGGGTTTAATCACATTTACTCCCTGTACACAATTATGCATTCATTCAAAAATATATCACATGAGTACTTTTCATTTTTTTTTTTTTGAAATGATATGTAACTTCTGATAATGGACAGTTTTTTGATAAACTCAATTCAGCAAGACAGGAAAACTGATTATGCTACATCAGAAATAATGTACAATCATAAGAAATACTTCATGATGGAAACAAAAAGCCTTTCACTTTTAAAAAACAAATGAGAGTCTGAATGTCTTATATAAATTTAGCTCACTGGCACATACAACACACAAATCACTCTATTTTGAGTTAATGAATCATGCCAAAGAAAGGCACATTTAAAAAGACTAAAACCCAGAAGAACAGTAAGATTTACTAAATACATTAAACGAATCCTGACTGTTTCTAGCATTTATTAAAGTGTCAGTAGACAGCAACAAAATTTGAAATGTATTTCAATTTAAGCAATAATATCATATACAAAAAACATTATTTGTCATTTCAATCTTGCTGTTAAGTTGATATATCATTTAAAATAAAGATACCCAAAACTGTTCCACATTTCACTTTTGGTACAAATGAAAAACATGATTAGTTTTAAATAACAAGTTCTCACTTCTCAACAAAGTACAAAAAATGCCAGATTTTGAAAGAATATGTTGAGTTTTCAATCAAAATCTTCTCAGCCACAGCCAAAATTTAGCTTAAACAAAACAGTTTTACGACTGAGAAATGAAGAACTGGATGCCATTTACATAATCAAAATATCCAAAGACCAATACATATAAAATGGTTTTGACCCACATCATTCGTTCACAGAAAATAAGTGAGGGGTACACACAGACTTTTCAATATCCAGTCTTTCCAACAATCATGAAATCACTTTTAAGGTCTTATGGATGGGACAACACGGTACAAGGAATATGATCCATCCATCCATTAAATGGCCAGGCATGGCTGGCAGGATATTTTTCACTATGGCAGAAAATAAAGCCAAAGAGTCTGTAAGTTAAGGCCCCAGACTATGCAAAGTCTTCATATTTGGAAGGCGCTACCCCAAGGAAGAGGGAGACAGTGTACAGGATATTAGCTTTTTTCTATTTTAACCTTGAAAGTATATCATTTACCATATCAAATGAGCATTTCTTGATGAACTTCTTATGAAAATGGATAAACTGAAATAACAATTAAGAGTCATCTTCACATTCACTTAATATACACATTTCTTAATAAAATGGAAGTAACTCATTCTATTCATTAATACTGGATTCACGTGTGAAAATGGAAAAATTTCTGTGCCTCACATGATAAAATTGTGCTCTATATCCTGCAAGTGTTCACTGGCTCTGATGCACTCTTTATCATGAGAGCCAGCAAGTGCACTCATACAAAAATTTTTATGCCTATTTTGATCTTACAATACATAGTTCATTTAATACTGTTTACAAACAGTTTCATTTCAAACCTGTTTATGCTCTTCAAAAAGCTGTGACCTAAATGGTAAAGTATGGATTTTATGGGAAAACTTCACAAAAGTTTGATAATGATTCAAAATAAATTTCTACATACCTCCAAAAAAAATGCAAAGCTGGAACTGAAAAGACAATTATAATTCTACTACAAGTAAAACTTGCTCTTCATTTTAGCTTGTCATGTATGTTTTATTAACAAAATGCCACTTTAAAAAAAAAAATTCTACAAGCTAAACATTCAGTCATAATTGCATTCTTATTCCCATGCATAACATTGTCTAAATCTCTCACACATTACATATGTACACTCCCACTATTCAACTGTTCATTGTGTAACATGCATATGCAAAAACACTAACATAACTCACTGGAAGAAAAACATTATTCCTAATTGGTGTTCAAAACTTATGAGATAATGACAATGATGTTCTGAACAATGGCAATAATTAGCTGAATTAGTTTAACTGAAGTGATCATCCACATCCATACAATGAAGAGCACAATATGATTACCATGACTAACCATATTTGATTGACACACTTTAAGAGCTAAATGTGTGACAAGCACCTAACAGTCTGAAATCTGTCCTGTGCAAAAGGTATTGATTAGAATAAAAATAACTATCTAATGAAAGGCATTTACAAAAGAGTACAAAAGCCTACTTACAGTTCTAGAGGATTGCACGCAATGATGCCGGCAGGTTCCCAAGATTTCTTTGCAGGACCCATCATCGACAGTATGAAACTAAATAGAAGTGGCCGACTTAAAGTACCTGCTTAATTACTTGTCTGAAATACTTGCCACATATGTACCACTGTCAAATTTCCAAGTCGCTGGTAACACAGAAACAAATAGTATGCTTTACAACACTTACACACAAAAGTTCTCGTACATTTGTGGACAGTATGTTGCTTACGGCCTCAAGGGGGTGGGATACCATCTGAATGCTATATATTCAACAAGGAGGCCATTGCTAGAGCACCGTGTCATAATTCTTGAGACACACTGAAGGATATATTCCATGGCCATATTTACCATAACCTATTGTACAACTATTTCAGACTGATTTATATTAGCTTTTAATTGTTACATATGGTGGGGATGAATATATTATTCATATTCTTAATAAGCATATGTAACAGACTTCCACATTATTTACAATCTTCTTTCATATATCTGGAAGTTGTACAAAAAATTAGAAGAAATACAGCAGTGTAATATGGCTTCAAATTTCACACTTTGGCTTTGAATACCTGTAGTTTTAAGTAGTCTTTCAACACAACAATTAAGAATATACTTTTTTGACATGGACATGACAAATAAACTATACATGTAAAATGCCCATAATACTGTTTAAAGTGTATAAAATATTGATACTACCAGAAGCAAAACCGAAGTTATTCCATTTCTTTTATAAAAGATCAGATGTACCATGTCAACAGATTCTTTTATCAGAAGAAAAAGAATATGCATCAATATAATAAAAAAATGGCTGAAATTATGAGTCACAGATTAAGAACTTTAGTCCACATAAGAATAACTTTCCAGTAGCTTCTGATCCTTTAAATGAAGTAGGAAACCAATGTCCCTGCTAAGTTACCTGACAAAGCTAGATAGTATTATCGATCTCTTCAGCCTAAACTGATTTGTAGATCAATTTACCAAAATAACTTTAAGCTGCAATTTGATGGGACTTAGCTCAAGCAATGCTGGTTGTTGCAAGTTTATCCACTACTATGAGATCACCATACCCACCCTGAACACCAAGTTCTAGGTCTTATTTTCAATCTAGAATGAAAACAAGTTAGTTTCACTATCACCTTAAGAAGCTCTGAATACCTGATAACCTTTTGCAATTACACTTCAGAACCATAATGGAACATTTATGTACTGAGGACTAGATCCAATTTACACCTTTATCTTCTGTTTAGTCATGGAAGACACAAATCAAGACAGAAATGTTCACCCTATTTTGGTGAAAATCCCTCAGTTATAGAGTAAAAAGTAAGCATTGTGACACCCTGATTATCTTCACAAGCTAGAGTCTTTGGTCTTCTCTGCAAGTACACTACAAACTGGACAAGAAGCAAATAGAAAATATGATCTGCTATCTCCAAGACCAACAAGGCCTTTATTCCTGAATGCTACTGCAGCAGTCTTGTCTTGTACGATCTATACTGAGGTAAATCTTCAAATGTACAGACTTCTCACATGACTCCCTTTCCTACGAGATGCCTTTTCATAAACTGCACTTGAGAGTTTGTATTTAGACTTGCAGACTGACCGCGAGCTGTTAGCACTTGTCATGAAACGCATTCCCTGCACTTCAGACCAAATCAGCAGATTGACACTTATGACTTGCAGAAGTCAGATGAGATTACTGAGGTTGAAGTTTGTCATATCCGGTGTTTTGCAGGTGAGGTATTCAATCATACTCTAAAATTTGCTTATGATAAAAAAGGAGGTACCTGAAACATAAGTAAAATATCAGTACACCAAAACATATAATCTTTAAAGACTAGGTACCTATAAAAATCTATTTCTTAATATATTAGTTATGGCCTTCTGCAGCCATTTTCCAAGCATGCTACCTTTGAAACCTACTAACCAAACAGATTATCATTCACATCAACGATTATATATCACCAATTTCTATGCCTGATAAATGAAATACACATATTATGCTGCAGTGATTCATTCTTTATTGGATTTAGGGTCAAAACTGGTGGTAACTCAAACCTCTGCAAGCATTTTTCTACACATCCTGTATCAATACTTTTTGTTTTCACCCAAAAAATACATTATGTTTGTCTGCACTGAATTTTACTTACCACATCTCAAATCTGGACAACAGTCTATCATGGCCAGTTTGGATGAGTCTACATAATTTCTCATATTATCCCACATTCTGTTTATGTACTGAGAGCAAATCTAGAGACTGGTATAACGTAATACACCACCAATCTTCCTTTAGTATTTGCATATAATGCTACTTTATAATACTTTTTTTCTGTCAATAAGCATGTGTTTTATTTGACTGTGTATTCAAATATTAATCCTGCAAGCTGTTATATCGCAATCTTTCATGCACAACTTTACCAAAGACTTTCAGGAATTACAAACAGATAAGATGAGATGGTACTTTTCTGGACTGGTTTTTAAGTATTTCACCGGAAAATTCTGGGTATATTGGTAACACAGGCTCTGCTGCGATGGAAGTCATACTGAATCTCTAACAAATTAACTCTCTATAAGAAATTTGTTAATTTATTTCAAATAACATTTCAATAATTTCCAAATGAATAAGGTAAGGCTAAATGGATAATTACAATGTATATTTTTAATAACATATTTCTATTCTTTGCTCTGTCTTCCACTCAGCAATCTCCTTCAACCATAATACAGAGATATACATCATGTAATCATCAATTGTCCTGATTCTTTGTAATATCATACAATAATAACAAGATCAATGTGACATCATGACACTCATATCTTGAATAATTCAAACCACCTTAAAATTGTCTGTGAATTAATAAACACAAACTAATAATAATAAAACAAACCTTGGGCTTTTACTAAATCTATCAATATCTCTTAACAATTCATTATGTAACCATTACACAATTACTTCACAGCTGCACCTTCATATAAGTAAACAGACACACTAAAATCATCCCTTCAATAATCCTTTCCAACACCTTAAAAGAACTTCACTAACCCTTCACTCTGCAGCACATCCTGGATGGTGGCTCTTGTGATCATGTGATCATCACATTTGTACCACTGGTCACGATGTTGGCGCACATAAGCTGTATAGTGACCAGCATCTAGGTTGCCTACATGGTTAACTACCGCAAACAGAGAATATCTGTAAAAGATAATACCATGTATATTTCAATAAAAACAAAAGGTACACTCTGTGATCTTAAATGCTATAAAGAATACCTAAGGGTATTCTACTAATTTCTAAAACTGAAAACTACACACATACATGACTATGAACTGGTGAAAGAAAACTGTCTCCGATTGTAAATACAAGACACACTGCCACTTGTGTGACAAGTGGGGTGACCAATCAGCATTTCTGCTGTTGGTTTGAGACAGCATTAAAAAGTCTTTTCTAGCAAATCTAGTTTTCAGTGTGTTACACACAGTTATGGATACATGCAGACACAAATGGTTATAGCAGTCCCCACGCAAGTATATGGCCACTAATTAGTTCATGCCCTCTTACAACAGTAACTTTTGGTGGATGGTAAACTTGCAAACTTCAGGTTTTCTTGCACTTGACAATCCTGACAAATCAAAAAGGCAAATGTGTAGCTGGTTAAGCCTAACGTACATCAGTAAAATGCTTCAGTTATCTTGGGTGAAGCTGACAGTGGAACATATTTTTCATTCTCATCAATACCAAATTCATTAAACTCTTAATCACTTAGCAATCCTTGAAAACAGATTTCAAAATTTGAAGATTAGTGTAGTTAAAATTCTTTGCTTCCAAACATCAGTTTTCTAAATTTCAAAAATAATTGCTAGTCTCCTTGATACTAGAAGGATCAATTTCACCCATTTCAACTTCAAATGAAAAAAGCAAATCACATATACTTTTGATACAGAGATAATGTTTTCTTGTAAATTTTCAAGCTTCTCAGAATCAAGTTCTACTATATATGTGTAAGTGCTTTATAATAAAGGAGCTTAGACCAAGTCTTTATGTATGGATAGATTAAATGTGGAGCTAACTGCGTTAGGTAAACTGCTAAGGCGGAGTCTCAATTACAGGAATAAGAGTAAATGCTAATCTTCAGTGTAATATGACTGTGATTCTAATGATCGAAGACTGTCACTGGTAGATTCACTACAATTCTATTTGGCTGAAAATGGAAACCAGCTTTGAGATAAATTGAACACTTTATTCAGATGTGTCCGATTCTTTAATGTTAAACAAATCCAAAGCAAGTGAGATCAGCGTAGGTAACATGTTTCTGAAATCTTAAGTCTAGTTAAAAAGAAACCTAACTTACCTATTATTTATATCAGTCGGATGTGCTGTGACACCATTATGGTTGTTGTTGTTATTCCTTCTGTTTGACATAAATGGAGTCATGTCCAAATGTTCAGGAAAGGAAATGAATGTTGATATTTTCTTGTGTAACCTGTTGCTATGCTCGAATCTCTGAAAATATATAGCTTACAAATCAGATATATCATGCAATGCTAGGAATAATATATAAAAGTTCACTATCAACTTTACTGTTTAAGTATGATTTCAAAAAAGCTATCAAATGATATGGAGACATACAAGTCAATGAAGACACATGAAATGGCTCACAAAAACAATTTGATAAACATTTGTCTTGGTGTTCCAAGTGAGGTTCCCATAACAAAACCTACCTTAAGATGAAAACTACAAACTATAGGAAGTTTCTTCATAGTCAGTTGTTTTGTGGACTCCTGATAGCTTTGACACCCGTTACATTTTATTTTTGCACTGCTACCTGCAACAGAAATATATTACCTGAATGTAACAAAATGTTTGAAAGCAACTTACAACAATGTATCAAATAATCATGGTATGTAATTCATACTTTTCCTTTCCTTTCACAAGATCTTCACTCAGGCCTAACCTATCCTTCTGGATCACATTTCTTTATATTGCCTGGATTAATCAACTTCTCATGGAGTAAACAATCTTTTCACCAAAACATTTACTTGATACTGCCTAGGATCACCATCTGTTGATATGGTATATCTTATGCTTTCTACCTCACACTTCCCTTCAGCTGAAAGGGTTCTTTACCTGCTGATGGAATAAACTTATTCTAAACCCTGATTCTTACCAAGACTAAACAGCACATGTTAACTTCATATCACTAAGAATATCATGCATGTCTTCTTTTTCTTATTTATTTATTCATTATCATACTTTGTTGCTGTCTCCCGTGTTAGCAAGGTAGCGCAAGGAAACAGACAAAAAAAATGGCCAATCCCACCCAGAGAAAATCTATATCGGGCCCAGCCTTGATGTAGACTTTAGGCTGTGATTGGAGCCTCCTATAAAGAAAAAGAAAAAATAGACAAATAAAAACAATGCATACTGAGATGCATGCAGAAATGAGAAACTGCAAAATACCAGTAAATCATGGCAATTTGGATATGCCATCCATTCTAGTTACGTAATTCATTCTTCTGAAGAATTTGAACATATCAAAAGGTAATCCATTAGTATTCACAAATAATCAAAATTCTGTAAGTTGTTTGGCTGTCGTATGCTAAAGACTGTACATGAGTCAACATGAACACTGTGCACTGAACACGTCCATGACTGCACCTTGCTTATCATGCTCCAACTCATTTTCTACTTGATAAATGACATCTTCCAAATGCCCCCAACATTCACCTCAAATAAATACCACATTCATTATTCTGACTCTTAATCAGTCACTTCTAAAGACATTACTTCCAAAGTAATATCCTTTCATCCATTAATCGATTACTCATTTTAATACCACATTTATCATCTGTTAATTACTCATTTGTATCCCAAATTCATCTGTCAATTGTTATATTCTCATATCAATTATCTATCAATTAACTGTTTTAATCCCACATTCACCATCCGTTAATTACTTGTAATCCCACATTTATTATTTCCTTCCTAAGGCTTTCAAGCTTTCTTATCTCATCATAACTTCAAAAAACTAAGGAGTAATGGATGCCTATGTACAACAATGAGGTTACCCTTAGTTATTCACATCAGGTTTGGGAAGGTACAGTATACCAGTACAATTTTCTGATAACTTACAGAAATGCAAGAAAAAGTAATATTTCTTGTGAAGTTAGAGCATAAGCAAACAAAACAAAAGCAACAGATGGCTACTTGACTACTACAATGAAAAGATGGTGATAAAGGGCTATCAATGGTCAAATACTTGCAACATTCCCATCAAAACTATTTTTTAGGTCAAGAAAGCACAGCATACAGAAAAAGTGAAAGAAGTAAGGCACTGACTCTGAGTAAACATTTATCTCCAGGAACTCTGTCCAGAAAACATATGCATATAAGCCAATAACTTAAGCATAATGGAGAACATTCATGGTGGAGGGCAAGAGTGAGTAAACAACTTGTCAAGGCACATGAATGTTTCACCGTCATGAACAGTGCATAAATTATGGTTTGAAATGCAAGTTCTGCATTTGCCATCCAGCAAAATTATGGAAAATACTTAAAATGAATCAGGGAAACTATAATTTAGCCAAGTGGTATGAAAAGGGAAGAAAAACTTAGCTAGGATCACTTGACTGATGAAGCTCTTCACTACAAACTTACCTAAATGCTCTGGTCGAGTAAATCGGTCTAAGCAGTCGGCAAGAGAAGTGGGGACAGTTTTATCTGCTTTACTGGTACCATAGGGACATGGCCCCAGGTCCAATGAAATATCCCAAAAAGGATCTATTGTAGTTGAGACTCCACTGAAAGTAATTACCATATGATTATACACAATAAAAACCCAGTATTAAAATTTTAAACAACTCTACAAACAACTAATCCAAGCCATACAATTGCTATTTGGTGCTAGATATCACAAATTTCCTATACAAGTCAAGTTCAGCATTTTAGTTAACACTGCAAAAATGGTAACAGGCATAATATGAAAACATCACATGACATGAATATCTTATGAAAACAAATTCATAAATAAATGGTTACTAACACTCAAATTATCAATCTTCTGCTATAAACTCTAAATGCTAAGGGTATAACATAGTCAACATACTTTCCAGCAGCAGATACTCACTTGCAAGCTTGACAGACAACATCTGACTGGAGTCCACCGGTAAAAATTTGGTCTATAATACAGGAACATGTGTGCGTGGAATCTCCATTGGAGGGAAGATTGCCCTGAAATTTATGAGCATAGGTGGTGCAATTATTCAGCCAATGACAAGTATAAATGCAATTACCAAAGGCCCACAATTCAACACATACAACAGTGACTTGCACGACTCCTAGTGATCCACAATACTGACTTGCCTAACACCTAATGATCCTTAGCACACCCTAATGCAAAAAGTATCTCCTTTTAAAGCTCCCCTTAAAGCACTAGCAATCTACTAACCTTTTAGCATTCTGTTAAGTCACCAACCTTATGGAGTACTGTACAAACATTCAAATCTGTAAACTATTTTGTCTATTCAACTACAATTCAAATATGAACCCCATTCTTCAAAATCCAGATTGCTCTCATTTGTTTTCACTTTCCAATTTTCTTTTACTATCCTACATTCCTTTATCAGTAAAACTCTTCCCAATTCTCTCATCACTTGAATTGCAACACCCATCAACATTCCAGTTTCTTTCAAAACATATTTCTTCACAGATATGTCCAGCACAAGATGAATTTTCTCATCCCAAAAATATATGTACCAAATAAACAAATAATAAATATTCTTTTACCTTAATCTACCTTTGATCTTAAGACATTCAATCTTTCAATATCCCCTTTAAAATAAGCTCTTTTTATCGCTTACATTCTATGCTGTTATACCTGACAATAATTGACACAGTCTTCAACTCCTATTCAATAACTAGGTCACTGTGTGACTGATGGCAACTCCTGGGAGGGCCAATGTGATCCTTCTTTTTCCCTAAACCACAAATCTGAAATCTCTACCCTCACATATCTTTCAAAACAACTGCAACCTACCAATCTTTAAAAGTTTTCTATCTATCCATCCATCCATCTATCCATATCTCCGACACCTGTTCCAAATGAAACTCCCTCAAAGGAGTGGCCATGGTAAAAGTCACCATAGTAAGTGAACTCCAGTGCTGCTTTTTAGTATTCAGTGCCTCACCATTTAATAGGCCACGGGCAGAGGGCAACTCTTGCGCAGTGTTTGCTGAGGTTCCCACCTAATGTTCCTACTGACTAATTCTACCTAATGCTCCAACCAACCACTACTACCTAATGCTCGAGCCTAAATGTTCCTATCTACTACTTCTATCTACTGCCCTTACCATTCTGCCGAAAGGCAGGGATAGTGCATAGTGCTCACTGCAGGAAAAACTAGCATTACGATTAATGAGTTATGCGAGTTAAGTGTTTTCAAGTGTTACGTATGACAAAGAGAGATTGTACATTTGTGGGCAGAATGCCAGAAGTCTGTGTTAGTGAGCCAGAAAGAAAAGACAACTAACTGAAATCCATTGAAGTGCTGGCTCATTAAGCAGATGTCACTAACCCTCCCAATACCCAGGCGGGAAGTACTGGTAATATACCTTCCTGGTCGCTGGATGCCTACCAACTACTCTCAACAAAATTCAAAAATCTCTATGCTTTTCTCTCCTTACTTCTCCCTCTAGTTAACCTTTCTTATGTATCAATGATGGCCTAACCTTAATGTAGACTTTTGTTCAAGGCTGAAGCCTCTAACATAAAACCTTTTACAGATCAATAAATGTAGAGTATACGCTTGTTGGCAAATAATCCCAAAACATGTAATCTGCTTTCTTCACAAGACTTCACTCACTCTATTCTTTCTACTTTCATCTTATACTCTTCAAGCACTTCATTAACCTCTCTCTAAAACTGTCCCAAGCCCTTCCTAAATCAGTAACCACTGATTATGAATGCAGCTTTTCAAAAAGCCAACTAGATATCTTAATATCAAATTCACACAATGCTGTCTGTCTACTTATAATATGTAATTCTATTCATAATTTCCAAGAGTGCAGGTCAGATAATTACAGTGTCTAAAATCACTCAAGGAAATTATAGAACACATGAATGCCCTTCCATAAATCATCTATAATAATACTTCAAGAATAACACATAATCATAACCTCTTTTTAACTGTGCCATCTATAATAATCTAATCAATATATACGATGACTCATTAGGAATTAGTATGCATGATGAATATCGAGCTCTTACTGGACTGGTGAAAATGGCTGCTGAAGCGAATTCCATTTGAAACAAAAATCTTTATATGAAAATGGCTGCTGAAGTGAATTCCATTTGAAACAAAAATCTTTATTCAAATTTACCCTATGATAATTATGTTCATTCCATCAAAGGGGCTTCTGCTGAAAAGAAATGCACAATCATCAGTTACACATATCAGTGATACTAAAAGGCTTTGTTACTGCCAAGAATATCTTGCAAATGAAAATCATTATCATAGTGGTCTATGTTAATTAGTGAAAAGATAAATGAAGGTCCTGAATCAAATTCATGGTTTGGAACTGCATCAAGAAAATTTGCAGAGAAAGATAAACAGTTACCTGGCAATGACGATGTAATACATCAAGGGCTGCAATGAAGAACTCATGAGCGTCTTGTTGCTCATATCCTGCCAAATGTCTGGCATGAGTCCATATAAGGTGAAGCAGTTTGTGGAGTATCAGAGGGGCTTTGTTCCCACTGTAGAACTAAAATGAAAACCTGAGGTTAACATCTACCTTTGAATAATATTTTTCTCAAGCCAGAAAATCTATGCATATGTGCTATGCACGTATTGCATTTTGCAACCTGCTATGGTATATTAAGGATGTATTTATGTTTATGTCTCAAAACTGCTAAACCAATTCTTACTCAATAAGAAAGATGTGAAAATGCTTTGGCAGTGTTATTGCAAGAGTGAACTTTGGTGCCAAGGGATTTCACTGCATAAATGGATGATGAAGGATATCGAAAATATAAATAAACTTTACTTTAGCATATAATCTAAACGGAAGACTCATACACCCACATGATTACCCTGGATACAGTATCATAAATCATTTAACTAAACAAATGGGTCATATTTCAAATATTCATATGCATACCTCCTGGAAGAGTCTTGAAATTTCACAGACCAAGCAACGTGTAGCGTCATTATTAAATTGACATATATGCTTGTCTGATAAGAAGTAGTCTCTAAGCAATGGTGTGTGCGTCAATGCTTGGATGATACAACTCATGAAGCATGTGTTGCCTAGATTGATTAAGCCACGAAGACCTGACAAAAGGAAAGCCAAAATACAAACATTAAAGTAATGACTTAACTCAAATCTAGAAAATAATGTAAATGGGAGATGAGATGGAACTCTTAATACCTTACCCTCCCACCAATATGCTATTCCATATTATTTATCTAACCTATACTTAAAACTCCATTATTTCTTTTGACTCATCCGACTTTATCAAATATCAGAATATTTAGAACCACAGGTCATATTAATACAAGAAGAGAGAAAGATTTGATCTCTTAATTACATATTCCCTACATTTGAAAAATATGTCTAGATCAATATAATTCAAATACTAAAAATCAAAAGTATCTTAAGCTTACAAAATAGAAAAATATCAGACTCTGCCTGCAAGTGATTACTCTGCAATTGAAAAAACATTTTTGGCAAGGCTGTATAACTGTCTCGCCAAGACGAGTTCACCAATTACATGCCCCTGCATGGAGCACAGCCTTAAATAATTCCTAGATTAAGATTATACTCTATTTTTGTTTACTGATAATGATAAAACCTTGCTAGAGGTGACTTTTCATCCATGGCATAGTCACAAGCAAGCAAAGACAAATAATGCCCCTTTACGCATTCATAAATATTCTATCTATTCATTCATCATCTATTATACTTTATTGCCGTTTCCTGCATAAGTGAGGCAGTACCAGGAAACAGATGAAAAAAGACCCATCTACTCATGTACACACACACATGTACATTTTCTTTTTTTTTTTTTTCAAACTATTCGCCATTTCCCGCATTAGCGAGGTAGCGTTAAGAACAGAGGACTGGGCCTTTGAGGGAATACCCTCACCTGGCCCAAATCTCTGTTCCTTCTTTTGGAAAATTAAAAAAAAACGAGAGGGGAGGATTTCCAGCCCCCCGCTCCCTCCCCATGTACACATGTACATACATGCCCATATCTTTTCTTTCGCACTTGTTTACCGCTTCCTGCATTAGCAAGGTAGTGCCAAGAACAGAAGAATATGCTTCATTCAGTCACATCCATCCTCTAGCTGTTATTCACAAAAACCACAGATCCTATGCAGAACCAGGCACTGTGGTTTTCCTCAGCTCCTTCACTTGCCCCCATTCAGTCTACTGACAGCACACTGCTCCCAGAAAACCAAATTGCTCCAATTCACTCTGTCCCATGCACATCTTTCACCTTCCTATATGTTAAGAGCCAAATGACTAATTCGAAGACTCCTTACATAGCTCACCTATCCCGACATGTCACTTTTAGTCTGCACATTTGTAAGAACCCTTACTCAACACTTGTCCCACTATGTAAATATCTGTTACTATGTACATTTTCAATCCCTAGGGAAGGGGAAGATAAAATACTACTCATGTATCTCTTTGCATGTCTAAAAGCTGACCAAATGTGGTTGGAGTAGAGTACTAAAAATCTTCTTATCCAGCACTGTTACCTTCCAAAAGCAGGAACAGATACCTATACATTTAATTTTTTCCTTGACACATATCAATTATCTATTCCTGATGCTACTTCAATCATAAGGGCAACTGTTAACTGGTGTTAAAAAAAACTAAGCATTCAATATTGTTCAAAATAATACATCAACATATAAAGACAATAAAATTCTAACAAGATAATCTATTCTTAAAATTTCTATGTTCATGTGTTTATAGGCTTTGTATATTCATTGTTCTGTTCTAACTTGTACAGGAAGAATAAATTTCTTCTCAGTTAATTATGCTACCTACGTGATCTAAAAATATCTTTAAGTAATTTCACATGTACTCAGATATTAACAAAGCATAGAGTGCTGCAACCACTACCACTGTTAAGGACAAAATGGCCACATGATCAACATAACATTCTTTAGGCACTTCTAATTCCAAGCTGTAACAAGCAAATATCATCAATAAGCACTCAGCCGTGACAAACCTATGGTTGAGTTCGGCGTGGGTCTTCGCCTTTTAGGATGGGCCTGCAAAAGATTCATCTCGACAGGATCAGGTTCCCATGATCTGTACTCTGTGTCCAACCCGAGGGATCTGCGAGACTTCTCCTTACATGCGTGAGCAATGCGGCCAATTTCAGAGTCATAGACATAATCACCGCATGCCAAACATAAAATCTGACCCTGCTCTACATCCACAACTGAAATCATATCACATTCATGAGTTACAAGAAAATTATTGAATAAACTATAATAACAAACATTTCTAAGCAACTCTATAATCATCTTGGGGTATATTTTGGGTGCTATTCCAAGATTCTTATATTACATTGGACCCAAAAACCCTGAGAAAAAGATTTAGCCACAGAAGAGCATATACTTACAACACTAATACCATTTGGCATGAAACCAATAAACATATGATATTAAAAACAGACTTTGAGCACATTTGATAACCAATGCATTTTGTAAACTCACAATTTTGGGACTAATAACTTTGCTTATCTGGTTACTACTTTGAAATTCAACTTCACCATAACATATGCGCTAAAAACCAACCTAAATTGTGTTGCATGGAGGCTGCATGATCCTGGATATGTCCCTGATAGCAAGCAAAGTGAATGCAGTGCAAGCAGGCATGAAGTCTTGGACCATGAGCACCACAAACTGAACAAGTACACCAATTTGCCTGCAATAAGAGCATTATATATATATATATATATATATATATATATATATATATATATATATATATATATATGATAATTGAGAAAATCTGAGCAATTTTGTATCAACTACCAGATAGCAACATAGATACATACAAGAAAATATGATTAAAATGTTTCCAACTAAAGTATTCATGACAATGACAGAATATTACAAACCAAATGAGGTAGGGTATTTGCAAATTACCTAAACAAATATACACTACATATTAGTGTACAAAGGACAAAGAAATCCAAGTCAATCATTTATTCATAATTACCTCAGAAACGATATCATCTCAATATTGTAATTATTACTTTGCAGGTGGATGCCAAAATTCTCCCTAAACCATAGTCTGGTAAAACAGTTTTCTGTAAACCATATCCTATTATGAAGACAATCCTTTTCCAGTACAAAACTGTATCAATACCTTGGGACAATAAAATTAAATAAGGCTCATAGTAAAATTAGAAAATACTTCCCATGACTCATGATTTATAAGAAGCATCTTACAAGAGAAAAGTTACAGTAAAATCACAATCACATTGCAAACTCCTTCATTAATATGCACATATATGAATCCTCTAGGGCTAAGTTAACTTTTGAGGGTTTTATGCTGTATTTGCTAATGGTGTTTGATTATTGTTAAACATCCAATTATGACAAAAAATAATTAAAATAATGCAAAGATATATTTAACATAGGTCAGGAATAGTCTTCAAACAGCAAGTTACAATCTTAACTAACTGGCTTTTGATGACTGAGTAGCTGTGGCCAACCTTAACATAAGCCTAGAAAAAAGGTTTGTACATTTAAAAAGGCACATGAAATTTAAATTCTTTTTTTACACAGTGGCCTCAATACATGTTTTAATTATATATATATATATATATATAATGACTTCTACATATCAGGGAGACAAAGTTTTGAGCATTAATTTTGAATAAAACCTTGAATCATTAATTGATAAAAAGTACATTATCAATTTTTACTTCTGAAAAATCAAAAATTTTATTTTCAATTTAATAACCTTTCAATAAAGCGGATCATTTAGAAGACTGTGAAGGTCATGATGGAAAATCAGATTTCTTGAGTTATATTTCCTAGTGGGTTTTCATAATATTTCAGTAATGACATTTAAACTTTCTAAATCCACCAAGACAAGCCAGGTCTTAGGTGTCATTATTAATACTTTTCTCATACAACGTCTCACAGGCCTATATGTGCCATTTTCGGTCATATGGTTATAACAACCCTGATATAGGCCTACAACCACCTCATTACACCTGACCGAGGCGAAATGTTTCACGTTGGGAGGAAAAAAAAATATTAGAAAACACTAATTGCATAAGAGTTAAGAAGCGTCTTTGTACTTCCTGTTATAACGTCATATCAAATGATTCACCTGCCAAACCCACAACTGATAAGGGATGAATGAAATTCCTCCTCATGCCAAGCCACCAACCATACCTACAACTCCAAAAAAAAAAAAACTACAACCCCTAAGAGAAAGCAAGCATTTAAAAAAAAAAAACCCCACTTTGAGATTGAAAATGTCATATACAAAGGGGAAAAAAATGTGCGCAAAATTGAATGCTCCTTGACCGAAACTTTGGCACCATTTTGGTGGCAGGTTGCGACGTGTGGCAACCCTCCTCTCAGCTGATCGGTCACCACCACCACCACCCACAACAACGCATCTTGTCAAACACAAACCTCTCTCACAACGCCCTAAACACACTTAAAACCCTCTCAAACAGCCACTGCCACACTGCTACGCCCGTGGACCACCTCTCCGGGAGGGAGGTGGCCCGGTCGTTCCATTACTTCCTAAATAAAATGCTAAACAAGGGCGGTGGGGGGGAACACACGTCCACTCGCCGCCGATCAGCTGACGGGGGCCTCACCTTCTGCCGCCTGGCCGCTTTACTGGTGCAGAAGACGAAGAAACTGTAGATCAGGCGGAATGGCTGCGTCCCTTTCGATGACTTGAACTCAGAAAGATGACCACATCCTTCCATACTCATATTTCACTGATGGGCTTCCATTTGGCGTTTGGTTCACAAGAGAGACAAATGAGTGTGGCTGGTGGCCTGCCTGCCTGCCTGCCTGCTACCCCCACGCTGCCTGCCACCCTCAGTGTTGCCATCTGGTGGCGCTGCGCAACAACAAAGGCTCAGCCCCGCGCGCCCACTTCAAAAGTTGTTAACCACTTTTCTCATTTACTCCCATTAGCCGCCCATTTGACCCACCTCGGCCGCTCAGAACACGCGACGCACTACGATCTTGTTGTAATGTAATTAATGGTGGTAATTGCGATAGATGGTATAGGGTATTTAAGTGATTTATTCCAAGGCGTGAACGTCAATCTCAAGGGCATAGCTCGACACTGTTGCCATTCCGGGATCATCCATTTCTTTCATTAGTCAATGACCTAAAGTTATTAATGAGGGAAAATCTATATAATTGGTCTTCCTGCCGTGTTCGAACACCGAGACACTTAAACCCCATTCAAAGCATGACTGGAAGTGATCATCAGCCTACGAATATTAATACCAGAAATTAAACCCTTGTCAGCAAACTGGCATAGTAATACAAGTCGTGAAAACGCCAAGATAGACGCAGCCATAAATGATTGATTTCCTTTGTTTCCATGCTCGACACACGTCTCTATCAACGTAAGAACATCCATTCACACGACACGAGCTTCGCCCTTGATGTTGTAATGTGTATAACAGCATAATAACCCCCCCTGTTCTTGGTTATTAGACATTACGAGCCATCCTAACTGGTAACTCCGGGGTATAGTGTAGTGTCAGGTCGGCCCCATGGCAGTTTCGTCACAAACATTAGTTCAGATAACGAACCATCTACTATACGTGTATACATCTGCTATAGAACGAGTCCCATCGCGTCACAGACACGTATAGACATAAGTAAGGCACCACCACTACATATTTCTCAGAGCGAGCCACGTAATTTAATTCCCACTCGTCATTAGCCAGTAAACTCAACCACGGAATGATAGGAAATCATGGGGGGTGATGTGGCCATTATGAGAAATGTATGTGGTGAGCAAGGGCCCTGGTGGTCCTGGTGGCCATTGGTTAACTGGGGTAAGTAGTAGCATATGTTGGGGTCTGGCCAGTACACGCGGCCACTACCCGGCCAGTCACTGGTCACTAACCTTCGGTTTTAGGGCAGTACCCACACACACACACACACACACACACACACATGCCCTAACGGGAGACTGTGATTAATGTCACTATGGTATGCGTCTATGCGTCCCTCCAGGTGTCTGTGTGTCCAATAGATCATGAGACATCTACGCTATGGCGTACAGCAGAGCGTATAACTTGGAGAATTCCCTTTAACGAATGGCTGGCTGGCGCGTAAGGAATGAAACACAGCGAAAAAATCCTCTTCATTCATTCATTCATCTTTCATACATTCCTCATGGCTTGGGCTTAAAGAGACAACGTATCTGGTGGGCTAATTATACACCTTCACCTTAGACAGACGTCGAGTTAATGGATTGTAGATATCCCTTGTGAAATAAACTACTTTGTGGGTTATGTATTGATGGAGGTGGTGGTAATCCATGATACAAACAGAGGGACCAGGTAGACGAAAAGAAAAATGCAGCTGGTTTTCCATGACACACCGTCCCCCAGGGTAGATATTCTACTCCATATTTAGATAATCTACTGCACATTTATGTACATGTGTGGGTGTATGTATGTATTCATACAGCTGTGGTGAACAGGTTTGAACTCTTGTGTCTCATCCACCGTCCACAGCAGCAAGTGTCGACACGTAAACAAAGGGGACATGATTAAGACTGAGGCGAAACCCATTCTACCATTTTTAATATCTAGGAGAACTGGACTCCCTTGGCCACATCGCTGCTCATACACCATTACCATCATCTGCCCCACCTTGCAGTACACTAGAGGGAAAACTTTATCTATTTTACCCCCTGGAAAGCAGAGAAGTTCTCATGTACTCCACGGTAATGGCGCCCAGCGTTCACAAAGCAGGGTATGACATACTGCTAATTTCCTGTGAAATGAAGACATCTATATAATGAGAAGCCTTGTCAATGTATGAGACTGCTCATCATGGGTAGTTCACGAGCCATAGTTCATCTATATGGCCGTGAGCCTCGGTAAAAAAAGGAGAAAGAATAGAAACAATTGTCACACCAGATGAAGTTACATCCAAAAGTATCCATTATGATCCATCAAACTGTTATCAGAATTGAACTAGAGGGATAAAAAACATTTTTTTATCTTTATTTACAAGATTGTTGCACTAGGTTACGTACGTGTTTATATATATATTATGTTGTTCGATTTAATTAAGGGATATTGATTACCGGATGGAGCATAGTCCCTTCGCGTATGGCATTTTTAACCCCCCCAAAGTCCAAAGGTCAGGTCAAGGTGTTACGCCATCGTGTTCGAGAGTTGTATTATTATTGTCTTAACAACCGTACTGCTTGTTCCAAGGTCTTTTAATCATGCTTTTGAAGGTCGAGTCGTTTATCTTGAAAGTGCAGACCTTAAATCCTCTTCTAATCTCTTAAAATCCTTGCTGATATTATTCAACTTAATCTCATGTAACACAATTAAATGTCTTGGTTTCAAAGGCCATATAAGGATGTATATAGACATATAAATTCTCTTAAAACAGTCGAGTTAGCATACACCATTAGATTCACGTAGGTCATTTTATTTCCCTATTCTCAATAGATTCATGTATGACTATCTTCCTTTTATTAAACAGAAAAAAAAACTCAAAATTCACCCCACAGCCAAACGATTTGAAGAGAAACCTGACATTAATTAAACTAAATACAACGTTGTTGTTAAAACTATCTTAAGCTACGTTTAATCATCTGTTAAACATTGATTTTATATCATAATACTTCTATCCTTACCCTAATAAACTTAAATAAACATGAATAAATCTAAATAAACTGTCCATAATTTAATTCACTTTTCGTAAACATTTAGCCAACCTAGAATAACTGTTTAAGAAAGTATTCGTGAATTAGAACACTTTACATAGACCAGTTAACATGGCAATATGACTGACATTTACTTCATACATGTAATATATTCTTTCAGTAACAGCAACATATTAATGTAATCTCAAATTACACTAGTGTTGACGCCATGCGAAAGGCCAACAATACGCAGTTACCAACTGCGTATATACGCTCTTTTTAAAGTATGATCTATATATAATATACATCTGAAATAAATATTTAATAATATAATTCAATTCAGAAGGCTCGTCTCTAACCAACGCCTTATTCCTCCTGGAAAAATACTGTCTCTGGTTGATAACTACAATTTATTTGTAATACTTTGTTACTGTCTCCCGCGTTAGCGAGGTAGCGCAAGGAAACAGACGAAAGAATGGCCCAACCCGCCCACATACACATGTATATACATACACACACACACACACACACACACACACATATATATATATATATATGTCCCTGGGGATAGGAGAGAAAGAATACTTGCCACGTATTCCCTGCGTGTCGTAGAAGGCGACTAAAAGGGGAGGGAGCGGAGGGCTGGAAATCCTCCCCTCTCATTTTTTTTTTTTTAATTTTCCAAAAGCAGGAACAGAGAAGGGGGCCAGGTGAGGATATTCCCTCAAAGGCCTAGTCCTCTGTTCTTAACGCTACCTCGCTAATGCGGGAAATGGCGAATAGTATAAAAGAAAAAGAATATATATATATATCAAAACTTACCTTGTTTCGACACTCGTCCAAAATACTAATATTATTTCAAAATGGATTTATTCGTTTCAAAACTTACATAAAACTATATCGATTGTTTCTCAATAGTGTACGATAAGCTGTGGCGCTGACGAGTTAAAAGATAAGCTTGCGTTGTATGACGTCACTTGGCTCCTATCAACAACAAGTGACGTCACGTTACCCCCCCCCCCAGTGGCAACTGGTAACGCCGACGTCACTTGTAGCGGGAATTGGCAAGTGACGTCACAGATTCCGTAGTGACGTCAACTTTCGTAACAGATGTCACGTGGCTCACGAGGACGACTGGTAACGCTGACGTCACTCGGTAACATATCTTATTTCATTAACCTTCGCTGGTGACCTCACATTCTCGAGTGACAGGCAATACCTCCAACTGCCAATTTGTAGTGATGATACTACGGTAATCTATCGTTATCTTTGACAATCTATCGGAAGTCATTCACATTATGAACACACACATGTAAAACAAACATAAAATACTACGGTAATCTATCGTTATCTTTGACTATCTATCGGAAGTCATTCACATTATGAACGCTGACATACCAGCCGATAGACACAGATGTAAAACATGAAATAATATATATATACATAAAAATCTGGCGTGTAAATGTCTATCGTTGGTTGTAATAATAGCTATCTAAAGCTAATGGTAATTAAGCTAAAATCTTGATACTATGTTTGACATAGAATATGGCTGCTCTAGCGTATGAACATGTAAATATAAATAGACTAAAAAAGGTATTTAGGGTCTTTAAGAAAATGTTTATATCTTGAAGAATATCATCCTAACCTTATTTATGTCAGTAACACGCTTATCTTATAATAATTTCCCCATATCAATCTACATTTACTTGGGGATTAATAAGTACACCTTATAGTTACAGCTAATGACGATATATTACGTGTAATTAAGCGACTTCCATTAAATTGCTTGAAAGCGCTTTAAACTGCCTTGAGCTAGGGAGACAAGATGGCCGCCCGAGGCTAAGCGGAGCGTCACTGGTCGACAGAGAAAATGATATTCGTCCTTGTGGCCTCCAGCATATTGGTGACGCTACCCCCCACCTGCTTCCAGACCGCTTCTTTTTTTTCTTAACAGCGTTACCTGACCTCCAAGGTGTCAGGGAATCTATTTCCGACGCGAATTTCCTCTTCAAATTCCGTTATGCTTTACTCCTTCCCTCGGGTATAAACAAAGCCAGTGCGTCCAATGCGAATACTATATGTAAAAAAAATCCTAGTTCCATGTATGGACTTATTTAAGACAAAGATGGACTGATTATCTTTGTATTTGGTCATTTAACGCAAATAAAGTGGACTTAATTGTGTAGGGATGTGTAACGCATGGGCCAAGTCTGAAAGGGGAAGGCTTTTAAAGTCTTTGTAATTTAAATTCTAATCTTTTTCGCCACATCGTTGCTAACCATTTCTTGTTTTCTATAATATCTACACTCATAATACAGTAACTTCAATGTAAGTTTAGGGACACCAAATTCCGCTGAGGCTATTGTATGGTAGTGAACATGAATTTAGAACTGGGGAAATACTTTGCATTGTGATAAGTGGACATGATAAACGTAAAATAAAACAAGATGTCATACGAAATAAATAACGCATGGAATTAAAATAAAGAACAGAATGCGTATTCATCATCTATCTTCAGTTTCTAATAAATACTTGTTTAAAATACTAAAAAAAAATTATGGTCATGTTGGGGAAACAATTAATAGCAAAAGATGATAACTTAATAAATGTAAACAACATTAGACTACGCAAGTATACATACGCAGAGGCGTACATACCTTTATGACGGAAGGGTACATAAAGCAGTTTTTTTTTTTCTTAAATCATCTACATACATGAAGAAAAAAAAATGGATTAAGGGCACCGCCACAGCAGTGAAACTGTATAGCCTATCGCCATAGCAGTAAGAATGTATATGCTATCGCCATAGCAGTAAAACTATACAGCCTATCGCCATAGCAGTCAAACTATACATCCTATCGCCATAGCAGTCAAACTGTGCAGCCTATCGCCATAGTAGTAAGAATGTATATGCTATCGCCATAGCAGTCAAACTATGCAGCCTATCGCCATAGCAGTAAAACTATACAGCCTATCGCCATAGCAGTCAAACTATGCAACCTCTCGCCATAGCAGTAAAACTATACAGCCTATCGCCATAGCAGTATGCCTGAACAGCCTATCGCCATAGCAGTAAGAATGTACAGGCTATCGCCATAGCAGTCAAACTATACATCCTATCGCCATAGCAGTCAAACTATACAGCCTATCGCCATAGCAGTAAGAATGTATAGGCTATCGCCATAGCAGTCAAACTATACATCCTATCGCCATAGCAGTCAAACTATACAGCCTATCGCCATAGCAGTCAAACTGTGAATTTCTCTACCCAATAGCCACATTATGTTCTTGACCTTCAGTTCACAGGTCACAGCCGAGATGCCCTGGGCAATTACGAAGGCCAGGGGATGAGATCGTTAGAGACATAACCCTGAGTGACACGGGTGGTGTATAGCCTTATCTACCCTCCAACGTAAACAAGCAGGAGAGTCAACCTTTGTTTATTGTCTACTGTTGTCTAAAATCAACAATGAAGTGTCGCGCCAGCCAGCCAAAAAAAAAAAAAAAAAAAAAAAATCGGTCAAAGCCTCCGACAGGTTACATTACGACCCAACAACATAAACACAAACAAAAACAAAACCACTCACCGAATTAGTCTAGTTGAGTTAATGAAGCGGGCAACCTGCGCTTGATGACGTCTGCCTCAAGTGTTGTGGGACGTCATCAGTAAATGCCTTCTGCAGTAGCAGTAGTTAGTACTTTGGGAACCATGGACAACGCCTCTTCCCTCCTGCACCAGCAGGAAAACACTTGGACTGTGGTGGACAGCAGTTGCTTCTGTTTGTCAACATGGCACTGTTGTTGTTGTCTGACCCATGGGCCTCTCTCATTCACTCATCCATTAAAAAATAAATAAACTCTAATACACCACTGAAAATATAATAATAATAATAATAATAATAATAATAATAATAATAATAATAATAATAATAATAATAATAATAATAATAATAATAATAATAATAATAATAATAATAATAATATCTATTATCTTTATCATCATTATCATCATCATCATTATTATCATTATTTTACATATCATTGGTAGCAGAGTACATTTAAAACATTGAGATTTTCTCATATGTCATAAAAAAAATTCAGGGAATAACGAATAATTAAATCACAATATTTGTTATCATTTTCTCCCTCTATTACGGAAGAAGGAGAGAGAAAATGGGATCAGTAATGGAGTAAGAAAACTGTCATAAAACTCAATATGAATGGTAATTAGGAGAAACTGAACTACACCTTGCATATCTATGTCATTTTAAATTGTTCCTTAATTTGCATCTTGATTCAAAATATGAAAACTCTTAAGTAAAACTTTGCCCATAATTCGACACTTAAACCAGTTTGTGTATACTAAACACAGAGAATAGTAAACAAAAATACGAATGTAGAGATGAATAGATTTTTTCCAGACTTTTTGGTTAATATTATAATAAAATCTGAATTTAAAGTCTGAGCGAAACTGATGCCTAATTGTCCAGCAGGCACTGGGACCGCTTGAGGCAGCGCATATATAGATTACCAAGGACATCTTGAATGAGTAAGGTAGAGCCGGCTTAATACGATTTTACATTGTGTTCCTCAATGATTTCTTATCATTACGTCTAACTGAATACACTATATACATCTAGACCTACTAAAATGATGTAGAAATAAGATATAAGTGGCTCAATCCAGTAGTATCCTAAAGATATGTTATGATTCTGGTTATCTAGCCTTATCTCTCCATTTTCTCCAGTAAGTGATATCATCAATTATGGTGTGAGTGCATGACCACGGCTCACAAGATGGACAGAATAGATTAAGGTAGGAAAAAATATATCGTAATATTACCACGTCTATCTTGCTGCTCTTTGAAAGGTGAGTCCACAACCTATTACTCTGCGGATTTGGAAGAACCAGTCACGTTTTTCTATTTCTTTTTTTTTTCTTTCACTAGCGATGTTGAAATAGATTTCTTACCGTACATAATACAACAGCTTACATGAGGTAGAAGCCATACGTGAGTCAGGTAACTGTGCGCTGCTTGAACGCTCTTCTTTTTGTACGCTATCGTTATTGTTCGCTAAGGGACATTTTAAACCTAAATAAATAATATATATTTTTCTAAAATATCCAAAAAAATGTATTTGAATGTGATATAAATCATTAAATGATTACGTTGTGGTAGAATTTTATTAAAGTACGAGGGGCTGGTAATATGACAACTTTAAGGCATTAGTGAACGCCTTATATTTTGACCAATCAGCTGCTGCGGGTCAGAGCACATGCAGACGCCAGGACGTGAGGTTATCGACGATTCCCAGCACCAAATTAAAGGTGACCAAGATGAAAATCACCGTCAAGATATTACAAGGGAGCGAGTGCAACGTGGAAGTAAGTTTTGTGAGATAATTACTGGGATATAAGTCGATTTCCTGAGGGTGGTTTTTGACAGTGGGGGTTTGTGGAACTTGTGTACCAAGGAACCTAAATATGATTTAAAGGTCTGGTTTTTAACATTTAAAATCACTACTTAATTGTATTTAAGTCAAGGTTGGCGGTTTTTACCCCGAGGGTTGATTAGGTTTGTGGATATATATATAACCTTCATAGCCTGGTTCGAGGTGATCTCACAGAATTCGTTTAAGTTGGCTTTTAATTATATATAGAGGCAGCAATATTATCATAGAACTATAAATAGTAATGGAGGTATGATCAGCAAGTAAAGAAGACAATAAATATAATAGGTAAATTATTTTGTGAGTTTAGTAGACCACGAGTGTAGTTATGATCGGGTAAACTTGACCCCAAGGCTGAATATCGGTACTCCAAGTGTGGCTTGGGGTCTACCTGTTTGTTATTGTACTGTACTTTTATTTGCCAAACTAATTTTGAGCTTTCTTATTTCAGTTACAGCTGTATGAAATAGACATTAATATGATTAATTTGTTACGATTGATATTTTTTTTCGTATTTCTTTGTATCTCTGAAACGATAAAATTTTTCAATATGTTTCTTCCTTCTTTTCGTGGATGCTGTTAATCATTTCTCACTGTAGCAAACTTTTGGAAAGTAATGATGAAGTCTCCTTTTACAGCTAATTGGTGTAATTCTAGGCATAATACAAAAGTTCAGTGTTATGTATCAAATGTTTATTAAAGCTTCATTTAGTTATCTTAGAATATTTGCTTTATCATGAAGTAATTCCCATGTTTGAGGACTTTTATTTATAAATAAATATATGTTTCTCTTTTATACATACACTTAGGTTCTAGAGACTGCCAAAGTTTCTGAAGTAAAAGATATTGTGTGTGAAAACCTTTCCGTTCCACCTTCGGCACAGCGTCTTGTTTACAAAGGAAAAACATTATCAGGTATGTCAAAGGTTATTCAATCTTCTTGCATTACTGTGCTTATTAAACTAGTATCCCATTAGATCAAGATTAAAAGTTATTCAGTATTCATTTATATGCGATCATTTGTGATGGAAAAATAATATAAAATAATTGACAAAAGGAGGCAGAGGCCCCTACTCTTCATTTCTGGATTACCCTTATGGCAGTGTGTTGAATTTTATCTGCTTCAGTTTCAGCTGATAGTAATGTTGCCGTTTAAAATTATTATTTATTTATTTATTTTGCCTTGTCGCTGTCTCCCGCGTTAGCGAGGTAGCGCAAGGAAACAGACGAAATAATGGCCCAACCCACCCACATACACATGTATACACATACACGTTCACACATGTAAATATACATACCTATACATCTCAACTTATACATATCTATACACACACAGACATATACATATATACACATGCACATAATTCATACTGTCTGCCTTTATTCATGCCCATCACCACCCTGCCACACATGGAATAACAACCCCCTCCCCCCTCATGTGCGCGAGGTAGCGCTAGGAAACGACAACAAAGGCCACATTCGTTCACACTCAGACTGTAGCTGTCATGTAATAATGCACCGAAACTACAGCTCCCTATCCACATCCAGGCCCCACAGAACTTTCCATGGTTTACCCCAGACGCTTCACATGCCCTGGTTCAATCCATTGACAGCACGTCAACCCCGATATACCACATTGTTCCAATCCACTCTATTCCTTGCATGCCTCTCACCCTCCTGTATGTTCAGGCCTCGATCACTCAAAATCTTTTTCACTCCATCTTTCCACCTCCAGTTTGGTCTCCCACTTCTCCTCGTTCCCTCCACCTCTGACACATATATCCTCTTGGTCAATCTTTCCTCACTCATTCTCTCCATGTGACCAAGCCATTTCAAAACACCCTCTTCTGCTCTCTCAACCACACTCTTTTTAGTACCACACATCTCTCTTACCCTATTGTTACTTACTCGATCAAACCACCTCACACCACATATTGTCCTTAAACATCTCATTTCCTGCACATCCACCCTCCTGCGCACAATTCTATCCATAGCCCACGCCTCGCAACCATATAACATTGTTGGAACCACTATTCCTCCAAACATACCCATTTTTGCTTTCTGAGATAATATTCTCGACTTCCACACATTCTTCAAGGCTCCCAAAATTTTCACCCCCTCCCCCACCCTATGATTCACTTCCGCTTCCATGGTTCCATCCGCTGCCAAATCCACTCCCAGGTGTTTTCTCTGAAGAATGTATGTGAGAAATACTTAGAAAAGCAAATGGATTTGTTTGTAGCATTTATGGATCTAGAGAAGGCATATGATAGAGTTGATAGAGATGCTCTGTGGAAGGTATTAAGGATATATGGTGTGGGAGGCAAGTTGTTAGAAGCAATGAAAAGTTTTTATCGAGGATGTAAGGCATGTGTACGTGTGGGAAGAGAGGAAAGTGATTGGTTCTCAGTGAATGTAGGTTTGTGGCAGGGGTGTGTGATGTCTCCATGGTTGTTTAATTTGTTTATGGATGGGGTTGTTAGGGAGGTGAATGCAAGAGTTTTGGAAAGAGGGACAAGTATGCAGTCTGTTGTGGATGAGAGAGCTTGGGAAGTGAGTCAGTTGTTGTTTGCTGATGATACTGCGCTGGTGGCTGATTCATGTGAGAAACTGCAGAAGCTGGTGACTGAGTTTGGTAAAGTGTGTTAAAGAAGAAAGTTGAGAGTAAATGTGAATAAGAGTAAGGTTATTAGGTACAGCAAGTCAATTGGGAGGTAAGTTTGAATGGAGAAAAACTGGAGGAAGTGAAGTGTTTTAGATATCTGGGAGTGGATTTGGCAGCAGATGGAACGACAAACTATCTAGATGAATTAATAGTTTGTAATGAAGCTGTCCTTATCAAGGGGAAATAGTCATCTTTACAATATCTAACTTATTTCTTTGATAGATGAGATAACGCTTGAAGAGGCTGGCATTACTGATGGAGCAAAAATCCATCTAATGGGGAAGAAAGGAGAAATGGCATCTCCTTCAGGTGGTGCAGGCTCCTCAAAGAATGTAGCAGCAACATCAGATTTCTTTATTCAGTTAGAATCTTTTCTTAGTAAACACTTAACTCAAGAACAGACTACAAAAGTAGTCAGTGAATTTAAAAAGGTTAGTTACTAGTGTCATTTAATTAGTGTTTTTTATAGTAATTTGAGGATAAGATCACTCAAGTTACAAATAACTGGTGTAGGACTTCTATGGCTTCAAGGCTACTGTTAGTGGGAAAATGGTGGACTTCTTTAGAGTGAGAAGTTCCTTGATGAGACGGTACTCTCATTCATTTACAGACAATGATAGTCTTACTGAAGGTAACTTTACCCTCATGGTGCAGCCACAGGCAGATGGAGTCCAATAACATATTTAATTTTATGGTATGATATACAATATTTCAGTATGTTTGGACAAAATGTTTACCTCAGAATTTGAATTTCAGAGTTGCCAGTTGATGGTGGACAGTATGAACTTTGATGACATTGAAAGATTTGCAGCAAGCAACTTTACTGAGTTTTAAGGGTACCTTTAAAATGCACTGTCTTGAAAGGAACTTTATTCGATGCATGGAGATAAAGAATGACCTAACACTGCTGCCAAGGCATCCTGATGAATGAATCATATCTTGTTTGCAGTATAGTTTGATAGCATGCAAATTTACATATTGAAAAATAAACTCTGTTCTAGAATTAGGACATTGACAAAACAAGTGCTGATGATAATTGTTTTGTTCCTTGTGAGATGGTCATGTGATCAAAGGTTTGATTATTTCAGCCTTATGAATTACAGCGATGTGTGCAAGTGTTATTGTGTATTGTGTCTGTGTACTAGAAGATTCCAGTGACTCTTCAAACATGCAGACATATAGTTAGAATTTACTTATAAATGGTGAAAGAGGGGAGGTCAACCATGGATGGCCATATTTTTGTTGTGCATCGTCAAATAACTTGCGTTGTCATGGAAACTGTGACAGTTTTAGATAGCTCATACTAGTACAAATCCATGAGAAGTTTGTGTATGTATGTCTAGTGATTAACTCCGAGTCTTTTCAAACCTAGAGTTTGCCAGTTGTCTCAATATTTTTCAATAGGTACATTAGATTCTTTACTTCTAATCAGTTTAAGTTAGATATTGATTATCCTGTTGATATTGCAACATTTAAGGTTGTTCTTTTGTATGTATGGTCAGGAGAAGCTGAACAGTTGTATCTTTGATTCTCTTGAATGATTAGATGCACTTTATCTTGGTACCTTTTAAAGGGAAATGTTAGGCATAACTAACTGCTTCCCTTGTTGTGCTGATAATGAGGTCAGTACTAGATAAGATATATATAGTATAAGTTTTACCTTGCTTTAAATGCTAGGAAACTGCATTATTGTAAATAAATATGTGAGTGAATTAAGCAGGATTTTAAAGTAATAGATAATAGCTGCACGAGCCATTTCTGCGAAATGTAAGGCAGCATTGGAATTGGTTTGTTGTAGGATACCAGTTCTGATGATTGAGAGAAATGGAGTAAAAGAATTTAACTTTTAGTCTGTAAAATGAGTACTTTGACAAGCACTTCCACTCATGCAGTTTGAGAAGAACCCTAAGACTTATAATACGCTGTACATATAAATTCTGTAGTATTAAATGCTGTGCTGCTTTTAATTCAGAAGGTGAGGGGAGATGTTCTTGCATTGACCTGACTTTTGTGGAGCTTTGCACGAGAATGAATGACTTTTCTAAATCACGTATTTTCCTTATACAAATTCATGGATTGTTTGAAATGTTACCAGCAAATCTTCCCATATATTTTCCTGTTAGGGAAATAGCTTTCCCTTCAGATTGGCATAAGGAATTTAATAGATAAAATGGAGAATATCATGTAAATTCTTTTCTCCTGAGCTTTTGTTTGTACTGAAAACCATGTCAGGTACTCATCAGGAACTTTGTATTTTGTAATAAGAATTATGTAATATCCAGAGTAAATATCCATCTCAGATTTAAGTGAGTAGGCTCAGTGGGTACTAATAAATAATTAATTTTATAACTCTAGGACCTCCTTTTTGGAATTCCTGCAGCTTCAAGGCTGCACTGCAAGGGGAATGATGGACTCCTTTGGTCAGAGAAGGTCCTCCGTGAGATTGTACTTATTTTTGTCCATTGATGATGATGATATCTCACTGATGGTGACTTTTTACCCATAGTGTAAGCCAATGCAGGCAAAATCCAGTAACACCTGCTAATGAATATTCTTTTATCATGTATAGCATATATAAGTCATTTGATGTAGTGGCTATAATATATATATGTGTAGTGTTTAAAAGTACTTATGAAAGAATAAGCGTACTGAGTAAAGCTATGGTAGGATTTTATCATGACTACTTTAAACTTTTACAGTTGTTAAGAACCATTTGTTATTTATTGACTCCCTTCGATACCATGAAGTGACTGGAAATAAGTTGAGCATTTGTTTTTATTGCATTGGATGTATGGAATGCTTTGTGACTTCAAAAGTGTGAGTGGCTCTTCAAGATGTTTGTTTGGTATTTATTTTGTTTATGTTTAAAAATAGACATTAATTGGAGGATATATACCCAAGGGATATTTTTTTAGCCAGTGGGCAGACCTTTAGTGTATCAACTCATTAGCTGAATTAATCACTTGTTTAACTCTCATGTATTGCAGGATTTCATAGTTAAGCTATGCATTTAATTGACCCACTACTAGCTCATAGGTGTAATGAAATACCTAATCCAGGGTGTTGCCATTCATATCTTTAAAAAAGGGAGCTTGATCCTGTGTTGGTCAGGTAATCTTGATTTCTTTTATACAAATGATAAAGTAAATGGATAAATATCATGAGTGCAATACAAGGGATGTTCAGTATCATATTTACCCCAGTATTTTTCTTCCATAGACATCTGTAAACTGCCAGATTAGTTCCTAGGTGTGCCTGGTTAGGCACCTTTGGACACCAGTCATGTCAAGTGAAAGGATCCTCAAAGCACTTCTCACAAGCCACAATTAGTAGCAACGTGCAGTTTCCTATACAAGCTTCACATTCTTGCTTACTAACTCATCCACAGAAACCTTGTTTACAGCATGTTTGTTAAACCGTATTCTCAGTTTTGCCCATCAAAGATTGATTTTCCACATTTTTTGAAGCAGATTCTCGTACAGCTTATGTGGATTTTGATATGGATAAAATGCAATGACTTATTCTCTGACCCATCCCAATTTTTTTATTCTCTAAATTTGTGATTTTTTTATATTTTTTTTTCATGTGCAAAAGAGTGTCTGAAGCTACTTTCTTTTAACTCTCTTTTGTAAAGTAATATTTATACGAATAAATGTTCCACATACTTGATGTTTCACCCAGTGCCTAAGTTAGCGACCTGTAATGGTAATTGTTAATGTTAAGAAGCAGTGATGATTTTGCAGCTTGATTTGTGCATGCAACAAAGAAGATTCCTCCATGTGAGTCAGAGGGTTGATTGTTTAATACAAAGCTCCGTTCACAGCAAAGCTCAGTGGACTGTTTAAATGTGTAGTAATGATGGGATCATTACTGTATTATTATAGTCACAGAACAGTTTGTTTTACATTGGCTTACAGGCATGCCACTTCAGTGACTTTGATTACTGTTGGATAATGTTTAATGGTAAAGAATTGTATGTAAATGAATCCCTTATTCATTTTAGCTTTAATTGTTGAACTTTTCTAAGAACATCCCTTGTGTTGGAAGATTCTGTTGTTACAAAATTTTTCCCTAAGAATATAAATCTCGCATGAGAACTTCATTTGATTCCAATCCCAACTGAACATATTCCTTTTCTTGGTCGTCCATTTATTTCAAATACAGAACAATGTTAAATACGCGTTTAACTTGGGCATAGGAGAAAAAAAAGTATCCTAGTTTTGGCGGGATTTTCAGTAACTTGTTTTTGCTAAATTTTATCCCTAGATCATGAAGATTTAAAAAGTTAACAAAGGTACTTAAAATTTTTCTTGCTGGAAACATCAATAAAAAGCATGAGACAGCTTGTTCTTTTACTGCTGACCAGTGAAAGTGCCTCACCTTCACTCCATCCCTGCTAATGTTATTACGGATTCATCTTGATGGCTAGTTTGTAATGGCTGTCTTTTCCAAATACCCTTAAGTCCAACATTAGCTTTGGATTGGAATTGAACCATGATATACCTGCGAGTACATTGTATGATTTTACTGCTAATGTACTGGAATTAAAAAATATTTATTTATTATTTATTTTGCTTTGTCGCTGTCTCCCGCGTTAGCGAGGTAGCACAAGGAAACAGACGAAAGAATGGCCCAACCCACCCACATACACATGTATATACATACACGTCCACACACAGCACATATACATACCTATACATCTCAATGTATACATATATATACACACAGAGACATATACATATATACCCATGTACATAATTCATACTGTCTGCCTTTATTTATTTCCATCACCACCCGGCCACACATAGAATAACAACACCCTCCCCCCTCATGTGTGCAAGGTAGTGCTAGGAAAAGACAACAAAGGCCCCATTCGTTCACCCTCAGTCTCTAGCTGTCATGTAATAATGCACCGAAACCACAGCTCCCTTTCCACAGCCAGGCCCCACAGAACTTTCCATGGTTTACCCCAGATGCTTCACATGCCCTGGTTCAATCCACTGACAGCACATCTACCCCGGTATACCACATCGTTCCAATTCACTCTATTCCATGCACGCCTTTCACCCTCCTGCATGTTCAGGCCCCAATCACTCAAAATCTTTTTCACTCCATCTTTCCACCTCCAATTTGGTCTCCCACTTCTCCTCGTTCCCTCCACCTCTGACACATATATCCTCTTAGTCAATCTTTCCTCACTCATTCTCTCCATGTGACCAAACCATTTCAAAACACCCTCTTCTGCTCTCTCAACCACACTCTTTTTATTACCACACATCTCTCTCACCCTATTATTACTTACTCAGTCAAACCACCTCACACCACATATTATCCTCAAACATCTCATTTCCAGCACATCCACCCTCCTGCGCACAACTCTATCCACAGCCCACGCCTCGCAACCATACAACATTGTTGGAATCACTATTCCTTCAAACGTACCCATTTTTGCTTTCCGAGATAATGTTCTCGACTTCCCACATTCTTCAAGGCTCCCAGAATTTTCGCCCTTTACCCCATCCTATGATTCACTTCCACTTCCATGGTTCCATCCACTGCCAAATCCACTCCCAGATATCTAAAACACTTCACTTCTCCAGTTTCACTCCATTCAAACTTACCTCCTAATTTACTTGACCCTCAACCCTACTGTACCTAATAACCTTACTCTTATTCACATTTACTCTCAACTTTCTTCTTTCACACACTTTACCAAACTCAGTCACCAGCTTCTGCAGTTTCTCACATGAATCAGCCACCAGCGCTGTATCATCAGCAAACAACAACTGACTCACTTCCCAAGCTCTCTCATCCACAACAGACTGCATACTTGCCCCCATCCATAAACAAATTAAACAATCATGGAGACATCACACACACCCCTGCCGCAAACTTACTCACTGAGAACCAATCACTTTCCTCTCTTCCTACACGTACACATGCCTTACATCCTCGATAAAAACTTTTCACTGCTTCTAACAACTTGCCTCCCACACTATACATTCTTAATATCTTCCACAGAGCATCTCTATCAACTCTATCATATGCCTTCTCCAGATCCATGAATGCTACATACAAAGCCATTTGCTTTTCTAAGTATTTCTCACATACATTCTTCAAAGCAAACAACTGATCCACACATCCTCTACCACTTCTGAAACCAAACTGCTCTTCCCCAATCTGATGCTCTGTACATGCCTTCACCCTCTAAATCAATACCCTCCCATAGAATTTACCAGGAATACTCAACAAACTTATACCTCTGTAATTTGAGCACTCACTCTTATCCCCTTTGCCTTTGTACAATGGCACTATGCAAGCATTCTGCCAATCCTCAGGCACCTCACCATGAATCATACATACATTAAATAACCTTACCAACCAGTCAACAATACAGTCACCCCCTTTATTAATAAATTCCACTGCAATAACATCCAAACCCGCTGCCTTGCCGGCTTTCATCTTCCGCAAAGCTTTTACTACCTCTTCCCTGTTTACCAAATCATTTTCCCTAACCCTCTCACTTTGCACACCACCTCGACCAAAACACCCTATATCTGCCACTCTATCATCAAACACATTCAACAAACCTTCAAAATACTCACTCCATCTCCTCACATCACCACTATTTGTTATCACCTCCCCATTAGCCCCCTTCACTGAAGTTCCCATTTGTTCCCTTGTCTTATGCACTTTATTTACCTCCTTCCAAAACATCTTTTTATTCTCCCTAAAATTCAATGATACTTTCTCACTCCAACTCTCATTTGCCCTCTTTTTCACCTCTTGCATCTTTCTCTTGACCTCCTGCCTCTTTCTTTTATACATCTCCCACTCATTTGCATTATTTCCCTGCAAAAATCGTCCAAATGCCTCTCTCTTCTCTTTCACTAATAATCTGGCTTCTTTATCCCACCACTCACTACCCTTTCTAATCTGCCCACCTCCCACACTTCTCATGCCACAAGTATCTTTTGCGCAAGCCATCACTGCTTCCCTAAATACATCCCATTCCTCTCCCACTCCCCTTACGTCCTTTGTTCTCACCTTTTTCCATTCTGTATTCAGTCTCTCCTGTTACTCCCTCACACAAGTCTCCTTCCCAAGCTCACTTACTCTCACCACTCTCTTCACCCCAACATTCTCTCTTCTTTTCGGAAAACCTCTACAAATCTTCACCTTCGCCTCCACAAGATAATGATCAGACATCCCTCCAGTTGCCCCTCTCAGCACATTAACATCCAAAAGTCTCTCTTTCGCGCGCCTATCAATTAACACGTAATCCAATAATGCTCTCTGGCCATCTCTCCTACTTACATACGTATACTTATGTATATCTCTCTTTTTAAACCAGGTATTCCCAATCCCAGTCCTTTTTCAGCACATAAATCTACAAGCTCTTCACCATTTCCATTTACAACACTGAACACCCCATGTATACCAATTATTCCCTCAACTGCCACATTACTCACCTTTGCATTCAAATCACCCATCACTATAACCCGGTCTCGTGCATCAAAATCACTAACACACTCATTCAGCTGCTCCCAAAACACTTGCCTCTCACGATCTTTCTTCTCATGCCCAGGTGAATATGCGCCAATAATCACCCATCTCTCTCCATCAGCTTTCAGTTTTACCCATATCAATCTAGAGTTTACTTTCTTACACTCTATCACATACTCCCACCACTCCTGTTTCAGGAGTAGTGCTACTCCTTCCCTTGCTCTTGTCCTCTCACAAACCCCTGACTTTACTCCCAAGACATTCCCAAACCACTCTTCCCCTTTACCCTTAAGCTTCGTTTCACTCAGAGCCAAAACATCCAGGTTCCTTTTCTCAAACATACTACCTATCTCTCCTTTTTTCTCATCTTGGTTACATCCACACACATTTAGACACCCCAATCTGAGCCTTCGAGGAGGATGAGCACTCCCCGCGTGACTCCTTCTTCTGTTTCCCCTTTTAGAAAGTTAAAATACAAGGAGGGGAGGGTTTCTAGCCCCCCGCTCCCATCCCCTTTAGTCACCTTCTACGACATGCGAGGAATGCGTGGGAAGCATTCTTTCTCCCCTATCCCCAGGGTTAGGGGAGAAATGCCTTTAGGTTTTATGATCACAGTTGTGATATGTGTTGCATTTCAAAAATTTAGAATGTTTCCTTTAATTTTTCAGTGCTCTCTTTAATTGGATGCTAAGTAAATTGTTCAAGGCTGTAGGTATTTTGGATGTGGATGTTTTGGTAAATGATTTTTGCTTGAGTGCGCTGTAAATGTGTGTCTATAACTTTTCAGAAAGTGTGTCTATGACTTTTCAGAAAGTGAACTATATTGTTTTTTTTTTATTATACTTTGTCGCTGTCTCCCACGTTAGCGAGGTAGCACAAGGAAACAGACGAAAGAATGGCCCAACCCACCCACATACACATGTATATACATACATGTCCACACACACACATATACATACCTATACATTTCAATGTATACATATATATACAAACACATTTATTTATTTATTTTGCTTTGTTGCTGTCTCCCGCATTAGCGAGGTAGCGCAAGGAAACAGACGAAAGAATGGCCCAACCCTCCCACATTATATTATATTTATTTTATTTTGCTTTGTCGCTGTCTCCCGCGTTTGCGAGGTAGCGCAAGGAAACAGAGGAAAGAAATGGCACAACCCACCCTCATACACAATGTACACACACTCACGCCCACACACGCAAATATACATACCTATACATCTCAATGTACACATATATATATACACACACAGACACATGCATATATACCCATGCACACAATTCACACTGCCTGCCCCTATTCATTCCCATCGCCACCTCGCCACACATGGAATACCATCCCCCTCCCCCCTCATGTGTGCGAGGTAGCACTAGGAAAAGACAACAAAGGCCCCATTCATTCACACTCAGTCTCCAGCTGTCATGCAATAATGCCCGAAACCACAGCTCCCTTTCCACATCCAGGCCCCACACAACTTTCCATGGTTTACCCCAGACACTTCACATGCCCTGATTCAATCCACTGACAGCACGTCAACCCCGGTATACCACATCGATCCAATTCACTCTATTCCTTGCCCGCCTTTCACCCTCCAGCATGTTTAGGCCCCGATCACTCAAAATCTTTTTCACTCCATCTTTCCACCTCCAATTTGGTCTCCCACTTCTCGTTCCCTCCACCTCCGACACATATATCCTCTTGGTCAATCTTTCCTCACTCATTCTCTCCATGTGCCCAAACCATTTCAAAACACCCTCTTCTGCTCTCTCAACCACGCTCTTTTTATTTCCACACATCTCTCTTACCCTTACATTACTTACTCGATCAAACCACCTCACACCACACATTGTCCTCAAACATCTCATTTCCAGCACATCCACCCTCCTGCGCACAACTCTATCCATAGCCCACGCCTCGCAACCATACAACATTCTTGGAACCACTATTCCTTCAAACATACCCATTTTTGCTTTCCGAGATAATGTTCTTGACTTCCACACATTCTTCAAGGCACCCAGGATTTTCGCCATCTCCCCCACCCTATGATTCACTTCCGCTTCCATGGTTCCATCCGCTGCCAGATCCACTCCCAGATATCTAAAACACTTTACTTCCTCCAGTTTTTCTCCATTCAAACTTACCTCCCAATTGACTTGACCCTCAACCCTACTGTACCTAATAACCTTGCTCTTATTCACATTTACTCTTAACTTTCTTCTTTCACACACTTTACCAAACTCAGTCACCAGCTTCTGCAGTTTCTCACATGAATCAGCCACCAGCGCTGTATCATCAGCGAACAACAACTGACTCACTTCCCACATACACATGTATATACATACACGTCCACACACGCAAATATACATACCTATACATCTCAACGTATGCATACATATATATACACACACATATACATATGTACATAATTCATAATGTCTGCCTTTATTCATTCCCACTGCCATCTTGCCACACATGAAATAACAATCTCCTCCCCCTTCATGTGTGCGAGGTAGTGCTAGGAAAAGACAACAAAGGCCACATTCATTCACACTCAGTCTCTAGCTGTCATGTTTAATGCACTGAAACCACAGCAAACAAAATACCTAAAGTATCAATGTGAGTTTTCAAAAACTACTACATTCTCCAAATTCTGAATGGTGAAAAGTGATAATTAGGGCAAGTTAGTGACTACTGATGTTAACAGTAAAAAGAAGTAATGTCCATGCAGAGACCAAAAGGTATGGCTGCATAGCAAGGCAAAGCCAAAGAGTCTTGGTGTTACACAAGACTTTCTAAAGGCTCCTGCAGTCCAAAACTGTACTACTAAATTTCGCGTTTAACTTGGGCATAGGAGAAAAAAAAGTATCCTAGTTTTGGCGGGATTTTCAGTAACTTGTTTTTGCTAAATTTTATCCCTAGATCATGAAGATTTAAAAAGTTAACAAAGGTACTTAAAATTTTTCTTGCTGGAAACATCAATAAAAAGCATGAGACAGCTTGTTCTTTTACTGCTGACCAGTGAAAGTGCCTCACCTTCACTCCATCCCTGCTAATGTTATTACGGATTCATCTTGATGGCTAGTTTGTAATGGCTGTCTTTTCCAAATACCCTTAAGTCCAACATTAGCTTTGGATTGGAATTGAACCATGATATACCTGCGAGTACATTGTATGATTTTACTGCTAATGTACTGGAATTAAAAAATATTTATTTATTATTTATTTTGCTTTGTCGCTGTCTCCCGCGTTAGCGAGGTAGCACAAGGAAACAGACGAAAGAATGGCCCAACCCACCCACATACACATGTATATACATACACGTCCACACACAGCACATATACATACCTATACATCTCAATGTATACATATATATACACACAGAGACATATACATATATACCCATGTACATAATTCATACTGTCTGCCTTTATTTATTTCCATCACCACCCGGCCACACATAGAATAACAACACCCTCCCCCCTCATGTGTGCAAGGTAGTGCTAGGAAAAGACAACAAAGGCCCCATTCGTTCACCCTCAGTCTCTAGCTGTCATGTAATAATGCACCGAAACCACAGCTCCCTTTCCACAGCCAGGCCCCACAGAACTTTCCATGGTTTACCCCAGATGCTTCACATGCCCTGGTTCAATCCACTGACAGCACATCTACCCCGGTATACCACATCGTTCCAATTCACTCTATTCCATGCACGCCTTTCACCCTCCTGCATGTTCAGGCCCCAATCACTCAAAATCTTTTTCACTCCATCTTTCCACCTCCAATTTGGTCTCCCACTTCTCCTCGTTCCCTCCACCTCTGACACATATATCCTCTTAGTCAATCTTTCCTCACTCATTCTCTCCATGTGACCAAACCATTTCAAAACACCCTCTTCTGCTCTCTCAACCACACTCTTTTTATTACCACACATCTCTCTCACCCTATTATTACTTACTCAGTCAAACCACCTCACACCACATATTATCCTCAAACATCTCATTTCCAGCACATCCACCCTCCTGCGCACAACTCTATCCACAGCCCACGCCTCGCAACCATACAACATTGTTGGAATCACTATTCCTTCAAACGTACCCATTTTTGCTTTCCGAGATAATGTTCTCGACTTCCCACATTCTTCAAGGCTCCCAGAATTTTCGCCCTTTACCCCATCCTATGATTCACTTCCACTTCCATGGTTCCATCCACTGCCAAATCCACTCCCAGATATCTAAAACACTTCACTTCTCCAGTTTCACTCCATTCAAACTTACCTCCTAATTTACTTGACCCTCAACCCTACTGTACCTAATAACCTTACTCTTATTCACATTTACTCTCAACTTTCTTCTTTCACACACTTTACCAAACTCAGTCACCAGCTTCTGCAGTTTCTCACATGAATCAGCCACCAGCGCTGTATCATCAGCAAACAACAACTGACTCACTTCCCAAGCTCTCTCATCCACAACAGACTGCATACTTGCCCCCATCCATAAACAAATTAAACAATCATGGAGACATCACACACACCCCTGCCGCAAACTTACTCACTGAGAACCAATCACTTTCCTCTCTTCCTACACGTACACATGCCTTACATCCTCGATAAAAACTTTTCACTGCTTCTAACAACTTGCCTCCCACACTATACATTCTTAATATCTTCCACAGAGCATCTCTATCAACTCTATCATATGCCTTCTCCAGATCCATGAATGCTACATACAAAGCCATTTGCTTTTCTAAGTATTTCTCACATACATTCTTCAAAGCAAACAACTGATCCACACATCCTCTACCACTTCTGAAACCAAACTGCTCTTCCCCAATCTGATGCTCTGTACATGCCTTCACCCTCTAAATCAATACCCTCCCATAGAATTTACCAGGAATACTCAACAAACTTATACCTCTGTAATTTGAGCACTCACTCTTATCCCCTTTGCCTTTGTACAATGGCACTATGCAAGCATTCTGCCAATCCTCAGGCACCTCACCATGAATCATACATACATTAAATAACCTTACCAACCAGTCAACAATACAGTCACCCCCTTTATTAATAAATTCCACTGCAATAACATCCAAACCCGCTGCCTTGCCGGCTTTCATCTTCCGCAAAGCTTTTACTACCTCTTCCCTGTTTACCAAATCATTTTCCCTAACCCTCTCACTTTGCACACCACCTCGACCAAAACACCCTATATCTGCCACTCTATCATCAAACACATTCAACAAACCTTCAAAATACTCACTCCATCTCCTCACATCACCACTATTTGTTATCACCTCCCCATTAGCCCCCTTCACTGAAGTTCCCATTTGTTCCCTTGTCTTATGCACTTTATTTACCTCCTTCCAAAACATCTTTTTATTCTCCCTAAAATTCAATGATACTTTCTCACTCCAACTCTCATTTGCCCTCTTTTTCACCTCTTGCATCTTTCTCTTGACCTCCTGCCTCTTTCTTTTATACATCTCCCACTCATTTGCATTATTTCCCTGCAAAAATCGTCCAAATGCCTCTCTCTTCTCTTTCACTAATAATCTGGCTTCTTTATCCCACCACTCACTACCCTTTCTAATCTGCCCACCTCCCACACTTCTCATGCCACAAGTATCTTTTGCGCAAGCCATCACTGCTTCCCTAAATACATCCCATTCCTCTCCCACTCCCCTTACGTCCTTTGTTCTCACCTTTTTCCATTCTGTATTCAGTCTCTCCTGTTACTCCCTCACACAAGTCTCCTTCCCAAGCTCACTTACTCTCACCACTCTCTTCACCCCAACATTCTCTCTTCTTTTCGGAAAACCTCTACAAATCTTCACCTTCGCCTCCACAAGATAATGATCAGACATCCCTCCAGTTGCCCCTCTCAGCACATTAACATCCAAAAGTCTCTCTTTCGCGCGCCTATCAATTAACACGTAATCCAATAATGCTCTCTGGCCATCTCTCCTACTTACATACGTATACTTATGTATATCTCTCTTTTTAAACCAGGTATTCCCAATCCCAGTCCTTTTTCAGCACATAAATCTACAAGCTCTTCACCATTTCCATTTACAACACTGAACACCCCATGTATACCAATTATTCCCTCAACTGCCACATTACTCACCTTTGCATTCAAATCACCCATCACTATAACCCGGTCTCGTGCATCAAAATCACTAACACACTCATTCAGCTGCTCCCAAAACACTTGCCTCTCACGATCTTTCTTCTCATGCCCAGGTGAATATGCGCCAATAATCACCCATCTCTCTCCATCAGCTTTCAGTTTTACCCATATCAATCTAGAGTTTACTTTCTTACACTCTATCACATACTCCCACCACTCCTGTTTCAGGAGTAGTGCTACTCCTTCCCTTGCTCTTGTCCTCTCACAAACCCCTGACTTTACTCCCAAGACATTCCCAAACCACTCTTCCCCTTTACCCTTAAGCTTCGTTTCACTCAGAGCCAAAACATCCAGGTTCCTTTTCTCAAACATACTACCTATCTCTCCTTTTTTCTCATCTTGGTTACATCCACACACATTTAGACACCCCAATCTGAGCCTTCGAGGAGGATGAGCACTCCCCGCGTGACTCCTTCTTCTGTTTCCCCTTTTAGAAAGTTAAAATACAAGGAGGGGAGGGTTTCTAGCCCCCCGCTCCCATCCCCTTTAGTCACCTTCTACGACATGCGAGGAATGCGTGGGAAGCATTCTTTCTCCCCTATCCCCAGGGTTAGGGGAGAAATGCCTTTAGGTTTTATGATCACAGTTGTGATATGTGTTGCATTTCAAAAATTTAGAATGTTTCCTTTAATTTTTCAGTGCTCTCTTTAATTGGATGCTAAGTAAATTGTTCAAGGCTGTAGGTATTTTGGATGTGGATGTTTTGGTAAATGATTTTTGCTTGAGTGCGCTGTAAATGTGTGTCTATAACTTTTCAGAAAGTGTGTCTATGACTTTTCAGAAAGTGAACTATATTTTTTTTTTTTATTATACTTTGTCGCTGTCTCCCACGTTAGCGAGGTAGCACAAGGAAACAGACGAAAGAATGGCCCAACCCACCCACATACACATGTATATACATACATGTCCACACACACACATATACATAACTATACATTTCAATGTATACATATATATACAAACACATTTATTTATTTATTTATTTATTTTGCTTTGTTGCTGTCTCCCGCATTAGCGAGGTAGCGCAAGGAAACAGACGAAAGAATGGCCCAACCCTCCCACATTATATTATATTTATTTTATTTTGCTTTGTCACTGTCTCCCGCGTTTGCGAGGTAGCGCAAGGAAACAGACGAAAGAAATGGCACAACCCACCCCCATACACAATGTACACACACTCACGCCCACACACGCAAATATACATACCTATACATCTCAATGTACACATATATATATACACACACAGACACATGCATATATACCCATGCACACAATTCACACTGCCTGCCCCTATTCATTCCCATCGCCACCTCGCCACACATGGAATACCATCCCCCTCCCCCCTCATGTGTGCGAGGTAGCACTAGGAAAAGACAACAAAGGCCCCATTCATTCACACTCAGTCTCCAGCTGTCACGCAATAATGCCCGAAACCACAGCTCCCTTTCCACATCCAGGCCCCACACAACTTTCCATGGTTTACCCCAGACACTTCACATGCCCTGATTCAATCCACTGACAGCACGTCAACCCCGGTATACCACATCGATCCAATTCACTCTATTCCTTGCCCGCCTTTCACCCTCCAGCATGTTTAGGCCCCGATCACTCAAAATCTTTTTCACTCCATCTTTCCACCTCCAATTTGGTCTCCCACTTCTCGTTCCCTCCACCTCCGACACATATATCCTCTTGGTCAATCTTTCCTCACTCATTCTCTCCATGTGCCCAAACCATTTCAAAACACCCTCTTCTGCTCTCTCAACCACGCTCTTTTTATTTCCACACATCTCTCTTACCCTTACATTACTTACTCGATCAAACCACCTCACACCACACATTGTCCTCAAACATCTCATTTCCAGCACATCCACCCTCCTGCGCACAACTCTATCCATAGCCCACGCCTCGCAACCATACAACATTCTTGGAACCACTATTCCTTCAAACATACCCATTTTTGCTTTCCGAGATAATGTTCTTGACTTCCACACATTCTTCAAGGCACCCAGGATTTTCGCCCATCTCCCCCACCCTATGATTCACTTCCGCTTCCATGGTTCCATCCGCTGCCAGATCCACTCCCAGATATCTAAAACACTTTACTTCCTCCAGTTTTTCTCCATTCAAACTTACCTCCCAATTGACTTGACCCTCAACCCTACTGTACCTAATAACCTTGCTCTTATTCACATTTACTCTTAACTTTCTTCTTTCACACACTTTACCAAACTCAGTCACCAGCTTCTGCAGTTTCTCACATGAATCAGCCACCAGCGCTGTATCATCAGCGAACAACAACTGACTCACTTCCCACATACACATGTATATACATACACGTCCACACACGCAAATATACATACCTATACATCTCAACGTATGCATACATATATATACACACACATATACATATGTACATAATTCATAATGTCTGCCTTTATTCATTCCCACTGCCATCTTGCCACACATGAAATAACAATCTCCTCCCCCTTCATGTGTGCGAGGTAGTGCTAGGAAAAGACAACAAAGGCCACATTCATTCACACTCAGTCTCTAGCTGTCATGTTTAATGCACTGAAACCACAGCAAACAAAATACCTAAAGTATCAATGTGAGTTTTCAAAAACTACTACATTCTCCAAATTCTGAATGGTGAAAAGTGATAATTAGGGCAAGTTAGTGACTACTGATGTTAACAGTAAAAAGAAGTAATGTCCATGCAGAGACCAAAAGGTATGGCTGCATAGCAAGGCAAAGCCAAAGAGTCTTGGTGTTACACAAGACTTTCTAAAGGCTCCTGCAGTCCAAAACTGTACTACTAAATTAACAGGAATGTAGTCTCCTTTGGAGTGAGAAGTTCTTTGATTAGACTGTACTCTCAGTGATACAGCCTTGCCAAAGGTGACTACATTCATGGTGTAACCAAGAAGGCAAAGTCTAGTAACACTTTAACATTTTGTCAGTTTGCTTAAGACTTCTAGGAGATTTGCAGCAATGCATACTCTATTTTCTAATTTTCTTGGGGGATGTGTCCCCTTGTCCCCTGGGTACATCCATGTTGCACTGTTTACCTAATTTCATTTTGCTGATATTGTGCAGTCAACAGCAGGATTGACTGCTTCATCTTTTTAGTTTTGTAAAGTGAGCAAGAAATAGGTTAGTGATCACAAGTTTACCTGTCATCAGAAGTTTTGGTCAAGAAATAATCACAGATGAACAATTTTGTTATGATGCTACAAATTGTGTCACTTCAAAAATCATATCCCTGCCTTTTAGGGAACCATTTTGTGACATCTTCCAAAAAAATTGGTAAAAACCAATTTGAGTCATTAAATACATCTCAAGGTTCAAAGTTATGCCATACATAGTACATGGGGAAGACCATCACAGATACTCAGCAGGACAATATTGTTAGTAAGTACAGTACTATTATTGGCTATGTTGATGTCGTTATTAGTGCTGATGATGATGTTGGAATTAGTACTGATGATAATGGTGTTAGATTTATTACTAATGATACTTAGATATAGTGGTCGTGATGCCAGAGGTGGACTTGATGATATTTTGGGTGGAGTAGTGGTGTTAGTAGTGATGTTAGTGTTGGAGTTAAATTTTATTAGATTATTAGGGAAGTAACATAATATAATACAAATTTTTTTTATCATTATTACATGAGAATTTATTTACAAACCCAAATTTGTGAAAATAATTAATGTACAATAAAAATAACCTGAAAAATTATGTAAACTTACATGCTGTGCACCTTCAGTAAGTCTATGCCTAGTTCATATCAGGGTAGGTGGGCATGTAGACTCCCTGAGAATGTAAGAGACACATCACCTCCAAGAGGTAATTTAGTGTTCTGCACCAACATGTACATATAAGTGTGGGCAGGTCATTGATTGTTTGGGAGTTGTACAAGACAACAGACAGACATAACCCTTTCTCCTGTCAGCTTGTCAGTAGATACAGTGTTCATGTTTGCCATGGTACACTTTATACAGTATCATATTTGGATTGAGGTTGTTCAGATGCAGTAGTTTAGGTGGGGCCCAACCTGTGATTGTGGTGATTTGCTTGTTTGTATATTTATGTCGCTTTCCCCAAGTGGAACATTTAGAAAATATTTGAAAAATACAGTTTTCTCTATTTTGACATTAGCAGTGAATAGACAGTTATTTCCCTGAGCTAGAAAATGTAACACTCACAAGGAATACAAACTGCTCTTGTCTGCTGAGAGATATTGCAGTTGCTTTTGTCAGCCAGAATGGCTTTTTAGTTGGGATGAAAGTCATGGTTTACAGCTGTAATCCTTCCATCATGTGTTAAAAATGCCCAGAACCTGACGAGTGAGCCTTTACTGGTTAGACATCAAGGAAAAGCATTGCATATGAATATGAATGTTTTGATCCATTTAATTGTTAGTGAACAGTAGGAGAGTGCTTGGCTTACTTCCCACAACTGTAAAGTCAAAACAAATGCCAGAGGCTCCCTGCCTATCAAAGAAGAAATGGCTGTTTTCAACGGGGATGATCTTTCCTGGGTTTCTAGTTTGAAAGCTATTGTATAAGCAAGGTTCATGAACATGGCTGGTAGGTGTTCATGTTACTTATACTGTGTTTATATTAAAATTACACATATGTACTTTCCTATATATGTACATCAACTATATTGTGCTGTATCAACTTTTGTCAATGTAGAAAATATTCCTGAGCTATATTCTTATGGGAAGTGTTGCTGTACTATGCTTGCATATGATCACATCACCTCAGACATTGTGTTCAGGTTAGTTAGCATTCAAGTTGGGCTGTACAAAATGCAAATTTCCAATTAACAAGAACACTACAACACTAGGTTACTTGCTACTTGGTTTTATGATTTGTCTTTTCATTTTGGAGTACAGCAATGAAACAGGTAGGAAGTAGTTGGTCGGCAGCCAACAACCAGGGAGGTATATTACTAGTATTACCCACCAGGGTTTCGGGAGGGTTAATGACAACTATGTAGTAAGCCAACATTTCAGTGGTTGTCATGTTGCACTCCTCTGACCACAGATAGCAATCTTTTCTTTCTGTCTCACCCACACATGGGCAACTGGCATTCTGTCCACAAGCATACAATCTCTCCTTGTCATACATAATACTTAACTCACACAGCTCATTCTTCACAACTCTAGACTTTCCTGTAGTGAGCACTATGCACTAGCCCTGCCTCTTGGCAAAATGATAGGAGCAATAGATGTAAGTAGAAAAATTTAGGCAGAGGTTGTAAGTAAAAACATCAGGTGGGAGTGTTAGGTAGAATTAGTCTATAGGAACATCAGGTAGGAGCCTCTGCAAACACTGCATTAGAATTGCCTTCTGCCAGTGGCCTGTTAAGGATGAGGTACTAAAGGCTAAGAGGTGGCACTGGAGTTCACTAGTTATGAAGACTCTATTGCTGTAGTTTCCTCCTCGAGGGAGTTCCAGGTAGGGACAAGCATTAGAGATATAGATAGAGAGATAGTACTGAAACAAAGAGGTAACCTTACCAAGTGTGATATCCAGCTTAGCATAGGAAGACCCAACTGTAAGAAAGGATATTTTCCTTTCCAATGTCGCGCAAAGTGTTCCCCATGCGATGATATATTTTATATAATGAAACGGTATTAAAACCAAATAATTTATTCAGTAAATGACAATATTTCTTTTAGGATACTTGAGGAATACTTTAAAATATGCTTTCCATAAATTTGTTGAACAGTTCAGGACAGAGTACAGAATATTTTTATCTAGAAAAGTTAAAGAAGGCATGGCTATGGCAGTGAAATTTATTTTGGATTTCTGCACAGCTATGAACAACAAGCAGTGGAAGTCTTTTTTGAGGTTTTCACAACTACAAAAAAATGGCAGTAAAATTAATTGTCGAGTGTTGCACAGATAATATACGATAGTCACTCTTACCCTGCTACTAAATTTACATTTTAGGCTTAACATTGATAAGTACACTTTTTCATTGCCTTCTAAATACATGTATTAAAACTTCATTTTGGTATAATTGGTCAAGTTCTTTCTTTCCAAGATATAAATTTTGCTGTCTGATCACTCTTGTGGAGGCTAGGGTTAAGACTTGTGGAGGTTTTTCAAAAAAGAGGAAACAATGTTGAGAAGAGAGTGGTGAAAGTTAGTAAGCTGGGAAAAGAGACTTATGGGAAGAAATACCATGAGAGACTGAGTGTAGAATGGCAAAAGGTGAGAGTAAATAGAACAAAGGGAATGGGAGGTATTTAGGGAAGCAGTGATGGCATATGCAAGAGATGCATGTGGTATGCGAAAGGTGGAAGGTGGGCAGATTAGACAGGGTGGTGATATGAAGAAGTAAAGTTGCAAGTGAAAGTGAAAAGATAGGCATTTGGGCAGTACTTACAGGGAAGAAGTGCAAATGATTGGGAGATAGCATAAAAGAAAGCAGCAGGAGGGCAAGAGGAAGATGCAGGGGTTCAAAAAGAGGGCAAATGAGAGATGGGGTGAGAGAGTATCATTCAACCATAAGGAGAATAAAAAGATGTTTTGGAGGGAGGTAAATAAAGGGCCAAAGACAAGAGAACAAATGGGAACATCAGGGGAGAGGGAAAAAGAGGAAGTGATGACAGGGAGTGATGGAGTGAGCATTTTGAAGGATTGTTAAATGTGTTTGATGACAGAGTGGCAGATGTAGGGTGTTTTGGTTGATGTGGTATGCAAAGTGAGAGTCATAGAAAGTGTTTTAGTGAAGAAAGAAGTGGTGAAAGCCTTACATAAGGTGAAATGCAGTAAGGCAGCTGGAGCGGATGGTACTGCAGTTGAATTTATTAAGAAAGGGAGTGACTAGGTTGTTGACTGGTTGGTATGGATATTCATTGTGTGTATGGTTCATGCTAAAGTGCCTGAGGATTGGCAGAATGCATGTATAGTGCTACCATATAAAGGTAAGGAGGATAAAGATGAGTGTTCGAACTACAGAGGTGTATAAGTTTGTTAAGTATAACTGCTAAATTGTATGGAAGGGTAATGATTGAGAGGGTGAAGGCATATACAAAGCATCAGACTGGGAAGCAGTGTGGTTTCAGAAGTGGTAGAGGATGTGTGGGTCAGGTGTTTGCTTTAAAGAATGTGTGAGAAATATTGAGAAAAATAGATGGATTTGTATGTGGCATTCGTGGATCTAGAGAAGGCATATGATGGTTGGTTGAGATGCTTTACAGAAGGTCTTGAGAATATATGGTGTGGGAAGTAAGCTGCTAGGAGCAGAGAGAAGTTTTTATGAAGGGTGTAAGGCATGTGTCTGAGTAGGAACAAAGGAGACTGAATGGTTCCAAGATTGGTGGGGCAAGGGTGAGTGATGTAACAATGGTCATTTACTTTGTTTATGGATGGGGTGTTAAGGGAGATAAATGTAAGTCTTGGAGACAATGGTGTGTATGCATTCTGTGTGGGATGAGAGGGCTGGGGAAGTGTGTCAGTTGTTGTTTGCTTATGATACAGCACTGGTGACTGATTCAAGTGTGAACTGCAGAAGTTGGTGACTGAGTTTGGAAGAATGTGTGAAAGTAGAGTTGAGAATGAATGTGAATAAAAACAGGGTTGAGGGACAAGTCAGTTGGGATGTAAGTTTGAATGAAGAGAAATATTGGAGGAGGAAGTATTTTAGATATCTGGGAGTAGGCACAGCAGTGAATGGAACCATGGAAGTGGAAGCGAGTCATAGGGTGAGGGTTGGAGTCAAGGTTCTGGGAATGATGAAGAATGTTTGGAAAGAGAGAGACTTATCTGGGAGGGCAAAAATGGGTATTTTTGAAGGAACAGTAGTCCAAACAATATTACATGGCTGCAAGGCATGGGATATAAATAGGGCTGTGCGGAGGAAGGTGAATGTATTGGAAATGAAATGTTTCCAGACAATGTGAGTTGAGAGGTGATTTGATCGAGTAAGTAATGAATAAGGAGAGAGAGTGAGGAAAGGTTCACAAAGAGGATATGTGTGTCAGAGGTGGAGGGAACAAGGCAAAGCAGGAGACCGAATTGGAAGTGGAAGGATAAAGTGAAAAAGATTTTGAGCAATTGGGGCCTTAACATACTGGAGGGTGAGAGGCATAAAAGGAATAGAGTGCATTGGAACAATGTGGTATACCAAGGTCGACATGCTGTCAATGGACTGAACCAGGGCATGTGAAACGTCTGGGGTAAACCAAGGAAAGGTCTGTGGGGCCTGGATGTGGATAGGCAGCTGTGGTTTCGGTGCATTACACATGACAGGTAAAGACTGAGTGTGAACGAATGTGGCCTTTATTGTCTGTTTTCTAGACATTACCTTGCTGAAGCAGGGGGTAGCAATGCTGTTTCCTGTGGGGTGGGGTGGTGCCAGGAATGGATGAAGGCAAGCAAGTATGAATATGTACATGTATGGGCATTTATATATATATATATATATATATATATATATATATATATATATATATATATATATATATATATATATTTTTTTTTATATACTTTGTCGCTGTCTCCCGCATTTGCGAAGGTAGCGCAAGGAAACAGACGAAAGAAATGGCCCAACCCCCCCCATACACATGTATATACATACGTCCACACATGCAAATATACATACCTACACAGCTTTCCATGGTTTACCCCAGACGCTTCACATGCCTTGATTCAATCCACTGACAGCACGTCAACCCCGGTATACCACATCGCTCCAATTCACTCTATTCCTTGCCCTCCTTTCACCCTCCTGCATGTTCAGGCCCCGATCACACAAAATCTTTTTCACTCCATCTTTCCACCTCCAATTTGGTCTCCCTCTTCTCCTTGCTCCCTCCACCTCCGACACATATATCCTCTTGGTCAATCTTTCCTCACTCATCCTCTCCATGTGCCCAAACCACTTCAAAACACCCTCTTCTGCTCTCTCAACCACGCTCTTTTTATTTCCACACATCTCTCTTACCCTTACGTTACTCACTCGATCAAACCACCTCACACCACACATTGTCCTCAAACATCTCATTTCCAGCACATCCATCCTCCTGCACACAACTCTATCCATAGCCCACGCCTCGCAACCATACAACATTGTTGGAACCACTATTCCTTCAAACATACCCATTTTTGCTTTCCGAGATAATGTTCTCGACTTCCACACATTCTTCAAGGCCCCCAGAATTTTCGCCCCCTCCCCCACCCTATGATCCACTTCCGCTTCCATGGTTCCATCCGCTGCCAGATCCACTCCCAGATATCTAAAACACTTCACTTCCTCCAGTTTTTCTCCATTCAAACTCACCTCCCAATTGACTTGACCCTCAACCTTACTGTACCTAATAACCTTGCTCTTATTCACATTTACTCTTAACTTTCTTCTTCCACACACTTTATCCCTGTGGATAGGGGATTAAGAATACTTCCCACGTATTCCCTGCGTGTCGCAGAAGGCGACTAAAAGGGGAGGGAGCGGGGGGCTGGAAATCCTCCCCTCTCGTTTTTTTTTTTAATTTTCCAAAAGAAGGAACAGAGGGGGCCAGGTGAGGATATTCCAAAAAAGGCCCAGTCCTCTGTTCTTAACGCTACCTTGCCAACGTGGGAAATGGCAAATAGTTTAAAAGAAAAGAAATATATATATATATATATATATATATATATATATATTTCTTTCTTCTTTCATACTATTCGCCATTTCCCGCGTCAGCGAGGTAGCGTTAAGAACAGAGGACTGGGCCTCTGAGGAAACATCCTCATCCAGCCCCCTTCTCTGTTCCTTCCTTTGGAAAAAAAAAAGAAAAAAAAAAAAAATACTTCCCATGTATTCCCTGCGTGTCATAGAAGGCGACAAAAAGGGGAGGGAGCGGGGGGCTGGAAATCCTCCCCTCTCGTTTTTTTTTTTTTTTTTTTTCAATTTTCCAAAAGAGGGAACAGAGAATTGGGCCAGGTGAGGGTATTCCCTCAAAGGCCCAGTCCTCTGTTCTTAACGCTACCTCGCTAACGCGGGAAATGGCGAATAGTTTGAAAGAAAAAGAAAATATATATATATATATATATATACGTGTAGAAAGAGAGGAAAGTGATTGGTTCTCAGTGAATGTAGGTTTGCGGCAGGGGTGTGTGATGTCTCCATGGTTGTTTAATTTGTTTATGGATAGGGTTGTTAGGGAGGTGAATGCAAGAGTTTTGGAAAGAGGGTCAAGTATGAAGTCTGTTGTGGATGAGAGAGCTTGGGAAGTGAGTCAGTTGTTGTTCGCTGATGATACAGCGCTGGTGGCTGATTCATGTGAGAAACTGCAGAAGCTGGTGACTGAGTTTGGTAAAGTGTGTGAAAGAAGAAAGTTAAGAGTAAATATGAATAAGAGCAAGTTTATTAGGTACAGTAGGGTTGAGGGTCAAGTCAATTGGGAGGTAAGTTTGAATGGAGAAAAAGTGGAGGAAGTAAAGTGTTATAGATATCTGGGAGTGGATCTGGCAGCGGATAGAACCATGGAAGCTGAAGTGAATCATAGGGTGGGGGAGGGGGCGAAAATTCTGGGAGCCTTGAAGAATGTGTGGAAGTCGAGAACATTATCTCGGAAAGCAAAAATGGGTATGTTTGAAGGAATAGTGGTTCCAACAATGTTGTATGGTAGCGAGGCGTGGGCTATGGATAGAGTTGTGCGCAGGAGGGTGGATGTGCTGGAAATGAGATGTTTGAGGACAATGTGTGGTGTGAGGTGGTTTGATCGAGTAAGTAATGTAAGGGTAAGAGAGATGTGTGGAAATAAAAAGAGCATGGTTGAGAGAGCAGAAGAGGGTGTTTTGAAATGGTTTGGGCACATGGAGAGAATGAGTGAGGAAAGATTGACCAAGAGGATATATGTGTCAGAGGTGGAGGGAACGAGGAGAAGTGGGAGACCAAATTGGAGGTGGAAAGATGGAGTGAAAAAGATTTTGAGTGATCGGGGCCTGAACATGCTGGAGGGTGAAAGGCGGGCAAGGAATAGAGTGAATTGGATCGATGTGGTATACCGGGGTTGATGTGCTGTCAGTGGATTGAACCAGGGCATGTGAAGCGTCTGGGGTAAACCATGGAAATTTGTGTGGGGCCTGGATGTGGAAAGGGAGCTGTGGTGTCGGGCATTATTGCATGACAGCTAGAGACTGAGTGTGAACGAATAGGGCCTTTGTTGTCTTTTCCTAGTGCTACCTCGCACACATGAGGGGGGAGGGGGATGGTATTCCATGTGTGGCGAGGTGGTGATGGGAATGAATAAAGGCAGACAGTGTGAATTGTGTGCATGGGTATATATGTATGTGTCTGTGTGTGTATATATATGTGTACATTGAGATGTATGGGTATGTATATTTGTGTGTGTGGACGTGTATGTATATACATGTGTATGGGGGTGGGTTGGGCCATTTCTTTCGTCTGTTTCCTTGCGCTACCTCGTAAACGCGGGAGACAGCGACAAAGCAAAATTTAAAAAAATTAAAAAAATAATATATATATATATATATATATATATATATATATATATATATATATATATATATATATATATATATATATATTCCTGGTAAATTATATGGGAGGGTATTGGTTGAGAAGAGGGTGAAGGCATGTACAGAGCATCAGATTGGGGAAGAGCAGTGTGGTTTCAGAAGTGGTAGAGGATGTGTGGATCAGGTGTTTGCTTTGAAGAATGTATGTGAGAAATACTTAGAAAAGCAAATGGATTTGTATGTAGCATTTATGGATCTGGAGAAGGCATATGATAGAGTTGATAGAGATGCTCTGTGGAAGGTATTAAGAATATATGGTGTGGGAGGCAAGTTGTTAGAAGCAGTGAAAAGTTTTTATCTAGGATGTAAGGCATGTGTACGTGTAGGAAGAGAGGAAAGTAATTGGTTCTCAGTGAATGTAGGTTTGCGGCAGGGGTGTGTGATGTCTCCATGGTTGTTTAATTTGTTTATGGATGGGGTTGTTAGGGAGGTGAATGCAAGAGTTTTGGAAAGGGGGGCAAGTATGAAGTCTGTTGGGGATGAGAGAGCTTGGGAAGTGAGTCAGTTGTTGTTCGCTGATGATACAGCGCTGGTGGCTGATTCATGTGAGAAACTACAGAAGCTGGTAACTGAGTTTGGTAAAGTGTGTGAAAGAAGAAAGTTAAGAATAAATGTGAATAAGAGCAAGGTTATTAGGTACAGTAGGGTTGAGGGTCAAGTCAATTGGGAAGTAAGTTTGAATGGAGAAAAAGTGGAGGAAGTAAAGTGTTTTAGATATCTGAGAGTGGATCTGGCAGCGGATGGAACCATGGAGGCGGAAGTGGATCATAGGGTGGGGGAGGGGGCGAAAATTCTGGGAGCCTTGAAGAATGTGTGGAAGTCGAGAACATTATCTCGGAAAGCAAAAATGGGTATGTTTGAAGGAATAGTGGTTCCAACAATGTTGTATGGTTGCGAGGCGTGGGCTATGGATAGAGTTGTGCGCAGGAGGATGGATGTGCTGGAAATGAGATGTTTTGAGGACAATGTGTGGTGTGAGGTGGTTTGATCGAGTAAGTAAAGTAAGGGTAAGAGAGATGTGTGGAAATAAAAAGAGCATGGTTGAGAGAGCAGAAGAGGGTGTTTTGAAATGGTCTGGGCACATGGAGAGAATGAGTGAGGAAAGATTGACCAAGAGGATATAAGTGTCGGAGGTGGAGGGAACGAGGAGAAGTGGGAGACCAAGTTGGAGGTGGAGAGATGGAGTGAAAAAGATTTTGTGTGATCAGGGCCTGAACATGCAGGAGGTTGAAAGGAGGGCAAGGAATAGAGTGAATTGGATCGATGTGGTATACTGGGGTTGACGTGCTGTCAGTGGATTGAATCAGGGCATGTGAAGTGTCTGGGGTAAACCATGGAAAGCTGTGTAGGTATGTATATTTGCGTGTGTGGACATATGTATATACATGTGTATGGGGGGGGAGGTTGGGCCATTTCTTTCGTCTGTTTCCTTGCGCTACCTCGCAAACGCGGGAGACAGCGACAAAGTATATAAAAAAAAAAAAAAAAAAATATATATATATATATATATATATATATATATATATATATATATATATATATATATATATATATATATATAAGGGAGCGGGGGGCTGGAAATCCTCCCCTCTCATTTTTTTTTTAAATTTTCCAAAAGAAGGAACAGAGAAGGGGGCCATATGAGGATATTCCCTCAAAGGCCCAGTCCTCTGTTCTTAACGCTACCTCGCTAATGCGGGAAATGGCGAATAGTATGAAAAAAAAAAATATATATATATATATATATATATATATATATATATATATATATATATATATATATATATATATATATATTTCATGTGTCGCGGGGTGGCGACGGGAATGGATGAAGGTAGCAGGTATGAATATGTACATGAATATGTATGTATATGTCTGTATACGTTGAAATGTATAGGTATGTATATGTGTGTGTGTGTGTGTGTGTGTGGGCGTTTATGTATATACATGTGTTTGTGGGTGGGTTGGGCCATTCTTTCATATGTTTCCTTGCGCCACCTCACTAACACGGGAGACGGCAATTAAGTATGATAAAAAACATACAGTAAACATATATATTTACAATGTATATAGATTTGCCTCCCAAATTATCAGGGCTTATTCACCTTTTATCAAAGAACTGGGTATGGTTTACTTTCCCAAGTCATATGTTCTGTGCTGGAAATAATACAAAAGATTCAAACTTCCTAAGCATACTTAAAATTTCCTACTAAAACCTAATACCACTCTCAGTAGTTGCTTTGTATGATTTGTTGCTTATGTAACTTTTATATTTTGATTATTGCACGAGCTGCATTCATAATACTGCATATATCTAAGACTCAGAATTAATGATTTTCCTCTCACTGCTCATACTCACGCTATGTAAACAGGATGCTAATAAGCATCATTCAGTCATCTGTTTCCGAGTCCCTTGCCAGTATTCCATGTTGATCTAATATTGCCAGCTCTGGTTCCGTTTTGAGAGTGATGCGGTGGTGTGGATCATCCATGGCAGCCAATGTAGAGGTCTGTGCAGAGAGGGGGGATTGCGGTGGGTCATGAGTCATGTCCAGCTCCTCTCCTAGTTCCTCACCACTCATTACTTCCGTATTCATGGGCACAGATGAGGAGTTGCTGATCAAGATGCTCTTCTCACTCTGATGAAGTTTAAGACAAAACAAATATGGATGGATGTGTATGAAATATGAGGAAATAATGGATAGTGTAATTTGTACTGTTCTGTATCCAAAATATAAACTCAAAAGAAGTTACTGCTTAGTACATTTTTACCTGGGGATAGGGTAGGTAAAATACTACCCTATGCTTCAAAGGTTACTTAAATTTCACTAAGATGGGTGGGAGCAGTGGTTTGGAAATCCTCCCCTCCCCTGTCATCACTTCACAAAATTTGGAACAGGAGTAAAACAAGGATATTTCTTACTTAAAGGTTCATTCATTAGCATCTTACACTCTCAGTAAAGTAGAACAAGGCAAGAGGATATAAGAAAAAATAGTGTCGATATCACATTAAAAAGTCGAGCTTTCAGCTGATATGTAATTCTACTCTTGGGACATACGGATGGCATACTGTTAAGTTGCTAACTAGCATGCACATTATATTTTCTTAATATGCTGACATGACTCATTGCTTCATTGAGGCCAAACATGCCACCCATGGGAGCAAAAATAGAATGAAAATTTCAAAATGAATTACTCATATTGTCATAGAAGTATTTTGTGTAAAGAAGTGGTGTAAGCGGAAACGTGGGTCTGTTTAGAGTTTTTATTCTTTGTTTCTATGTGGAACTGGGAGCTCCCTCTTCTTGGAGGAAAGAATTAACAAAATATAATTGCTTGGCTCTGGATATACTTTTTTCTTTTTTCAAAAGCTTGTGCTTTGCTATAACAAATGAGAAACTGTATTTTATTAACATGTGTTTTGATGGCTGTCCACTAAATACATCTCTAATGAGAGATTAATATTATGTCTGTATAGTATCTATTATCATAAGCTCCAGTCCCAATTACATGGGGTGGGTCTGCCTCAGAGGCATACACTTTTTTATGGGAATTAACTTCATAAATGTGGTCTGCAAAGTAAACCCAGTCTCACAAGCTGGCTAAGGGCAAGGATGCTCTGTTCTTTAGATATATATATATATATATATATATATATATATATATATATATATATATATATATATATATATATATATATATATATATATTTTTTTTTTTTTTTATACCTCGTCGCTGTCTCCCGCGGTTGCGAGGTAGCGCAAGGAAACAGACGAAAGAAATGGCCCAACCCCCCCCCATACACATGTACATACACACGTCCACACACGCAAATATATATATATATATATATATATACATATATATATATATATATGAGTGAGTGCTCAAATTACAGAGGTATAAGTTTGTTGAGTATTCCTGGTAAATTATATGGGAGGGTATTGATTGAGAGGGTGAAGGCATGTACAGAGCATCAGATTGGGGAAGAGCAGTGTGGTTTCAGAAGTGGTAGAGGATGTGTGGATCAGGTGTTTGCTTTGAAGAATGTATGTGAGAAATACTTAGAAAAGCAAATGGATTTGTATGTAGCATTTATGGATCTGGAGAAGGCATATGATAGAGTTGATAGAGATGCTCTGTGGAAGGTATTAAGAATATATGGTGTAGGAGGAAAGTTGTTAGAAGCAGTGAAAAGTTTTTATCGAGGATGTAAGGCATGTGTACGTGTAGGAAGAGAGGAAAGTGATTGGTTCTCAGTGAATGTAGGTTTGCGGCAGGGGTGTGTGATGTCTCCATGGTTGTTTAATTTGTTTATGGATGGGGTTGTTAGGGAGGTAAATACAAGAGTTTTGGAAAGAGGGGCAAGTATGAAGTCTGTTGGGGATGAGAGAGCTTGGGAAGTGAGTCAGTTGTTGTTCGCTGATGATACAGCGCTGGTGGCTGATTCATGTGAGAAACTGCAGAAGCTGGTGACTGAGTTTGGTAAAGTGTGTGGAAGAAGAAAGTTAAGAGTAAATGTGAATAAGAGCAAGGTTATTAGGTACAGTAGGGTTGAGGGTCAAGTCAATTGGGAGGTGAGTTTGAATGGAGAAAAACTGGAGGAAGTGAAGTGTTTTAGATATCTGGGAGTGGATCTGGCAGCGGATGGAACCATGGAAGCGGAAGTGGATCATAGGGTGGGGGAGGGGGCGAAAATTCTGGGGGCCTTGAAGAATGTGTGGAAGTCGAGAACATTATCTCGGAAAGCAAAAATGGGTATGTTTGAAGGAATAGTGGTTCCAACAATGTTGTATGGTTGCGAGGCGTGGGCTATGGATAGAGTTGTGCGCAGGAGGATGGATGTGCTGGAAATGAGATGTTTGAGGACAATGTGTGGTATGAGGTGGTTTGATTGAGTGAGTAACGTAAGGGTAAGAGAGATGTGTGGAAATAAAAAGAGCGTGGTTGAGAGAGCAGAAGAGGGTGTTTTGAAGTGGTTTGGGCACATGGAGAGAATGAGTGAGGAAAGATTGACCAAGAGGATATATGTGTCGGAGGTGGAGGGAACGAGGAGAAGAGGGAGACCAAATTGGAGGTGGAAAGATGGAGTGAAAAAGATTTTGTGTGATCGGGGCCTGAACATGCAGGAGGGTGAAAGGAGGGCAAGGAATAGAGTGAATTGGAGCAATGTGGTATACCGGGGTTGACGTGCTGTCAGTGGATTGAATCAAGGCATGTGAAGCGTCTGGGGTAAACCATGGAAAGCTGTGTAGGTATGTATATTTGCATGTGTGGACGTATGTATATACATGTGTATGGGGGGGGGTTGGGCCATTTCTTTCGTCTGTTTCCTTGCGCTACCTCGCTAACGCGGGAGACAGCGACAAAGTATAATAAAAAAATAAAAAAAAAAAAAATATATATATATATATAGGAAGAGAGGAAAGTGATTGGTTCTCAGTGAATGTAGGTTTGCGGCAGGGGTGTGTGATGTCTCCATGGTTGTTTAATTTGTTTATGGATGGGGTTGTTAGGGAGGTGAATGCAAGAGTTTTGGAAAGAGGGGCAAGTATGAAGTCTGTTGGGGATGGGAGAGCTTGGGAAGTGAGTCAATTGTTGTTCGCTGATGATACGGCGCTGGTGGCTGATTCATGTGAGAAACTGCAGAAGCTGGTGACTGAGTTTGGTAAAGTGTGTGAAAGAAGAAAGTTAAGAGTAAATGTGAATAAGAGCAAGGTTATTAGGTACAGTGGGGTTGAGGGTCAAGTCAATTGGGAGGTGAGTTTGAATGGAGAAAAACTGGAGGAAGTGAAGTGTTTTAGATATCTGGGAGTGGATCTGGCAGCGGATGGAACCATGGAAGCGGAAGTGGATCATAGGGTGGGGGAGGGGGCGAAAATTCTGGGAGCTTTGAAGAATGTGTGGAAGTCGAGAACATTATCTCGGAAAGCAAAAATGGGTATGTTTGAAGGAATAGTTGTTCCAACAATGTTGTATGGTTGCGAGGCGTGGGCTATGGATAGAGTTGTGCGCAGGAGGATGGATGTGCTGGAAATGAGATGTTTGAGGACAATGTGTGGTGTGAGGTGGTTTGATTGAGTAAGTAACGTAAGGGTAAGAGAGATGTGTGGAAATAAAAAGAGCGTGGTTGAGAGAGCAGAAGAGGGTGTTTTGAAATGGTTTGGGCACATGGAGAGAATGAGTGAGGAAAGATTGACCAAGAGGATATATGTGTCGGAGGTGGAGGGAACGAGGAGAAGAGGGAGACGAAATTGGAGGTGGAAAGATGGAGTGAAAAAGATTTTGTGTGATCAGGGCCTGAACATGCAGGAGGGTTAAAGGAGGGCAAGGAATAGAGTGAATTGGAGTGATGTGGTATATCGGGGTTGATGTGCTGTCAGTGGATTGAATCAGGGCATGTGAAGCGTCTGGGGTAAACCATGGAAAGCTGTGTAGGTATGTATATTTGTGTGTGTGGACGTATGTATATACATGTGTATGGGGGTGGGTTGGGCCATTTCTTTCGTCTGTTTCCTTGCGCTACCTCGCAAACGCAGGAGACAGCGACAAAGTATAATAAATAAATAAATAATATATATATATATATATATATATATATATATATATATATATATATATATATATATATATATATATATATATACACAATGGATTGAATAAGGGCATGTGAAGCATCTGGGGTAAACCATGGAAAGTTTTGTGGGACCTGGATGTGGAAAGGGAGCTGTAGTTTCAGTGCATTACACATGACAGCTAGAGACTGTGTGAACGATTGTGGCCGTTGTTGTCTTTTCCTAGTGCTACCTCACGTGCATGTGGGGGGGAGGGGGGTGCCATTTCATGTCTGGAGGGGTGGCGGCAGGAATGGATGAAGGCAGCATGTATGAATATGTACATGTGTATATATGCATGTGTTTTTGTATGTATATGTATTCCTATGAGTCCACAGGGAAAATGAAACACGAAAAGTTCCCAAGTGCACTTTCTTGTAATAATCATATCATCAGGGGAGACACAAGAGAGAAATATAACAGTCAGTTGATATACATTGAAGAGACGAAGTTAGGACGCCATTTGGTAAACATGCGATTGTCCAAAACATGTTTACCAAATGGCGTCCTAACTTCATCTCTTCGATGTATATCAACTGACTGTTTTATTTCTCTCTTGTGTCTCCCCTGATGATGTGATTATTACATGAAAGTGCACTTGGGAACTTTTCGTGTTTCATTTTCCCCGTGGACTCATAGGAATATCTTGATCACGTGCAAAATTGTGATCCTTTCCAACATGTATATGTATGTATACATTGAAATGTATAGGTATGTATATGTGTGTATGTGTGTAGGTGTTTATGTATATACATGTGTATGTGGGTGGGTTGGGCCATTCTTTTGTCTGTTTCCTTGCACTACCTCGCTAATGCAGGATACACCAACAAAGTATAGTAAATAAATAATATATTTATTCATACATATTTGCCCTTTCCTGCATTAACAAGGCAGTGTTAAGAACAGAGGACTGAGCCTTGGAGGGAATATCCTCACTTTATTATACCTGGTCACTCCCTCCCAGTATAATTAGTTGGTATGTCTTCAATAAACTGAGTACTTTAATATTTATTTCAGTAGGCTCGTGTGAGTGTTTTATTTACCACTTTGTCCTATATGCAACTTTTACATTTTCCCTCCCATCATTTCCTACTCTACAATGATATCATGTGCTACTACTCATAAGGATGAACTGCAGAAAATATGCATAATGTATGATGTTTGGCTGCTAACTAATGAACGAACATGGCAAAAACTTTATATCATCAAACCAAGTTCTTGCATGATTGTATGGTTTTTATTTTCTTGCTAGAGTCACTTTTGAAGGGTTACAAATAAAAGCACAACTAGGCAATCAGTCATGAAAGCATTTGTGTGAGGATTAAAGTTCCTCACCTTACAAATTAAATGATTTCTTATATCTCTTGACCTTCAAAGAATTTTCAATCGATTTATTGTTGAAAAATCAATGAATGATCTTAATGAACTTTAATATTTTTGCTATCTTTTTGATAATATATTCATCTCAAAACAAACACTGCAGTGGAAAAAACTACACAGCAATATTTACCGAGGATTGGGCAAGAATCTGTTCCTCTGAAAGTATAATTTCTTGGGTGTCTTGTAGTTGTGACATCTGCTCTGGGGTTGCACTCAAAATTCTAAGTTCACATGATGGGGACTGAGTTATTACCTGAGAGAGAGAAGCAATGATATGAAAATTAGAAAAAAAGCAGTTCTTACAAGAAGTGCTGTTAAGTCCTATATTGTTCAATAGAACATATTTCTACCACTATGCCATCTCTTCTTTCCAATGAGTTGGGAAATATAGTCACTTTAGCACACTTTTGACCCTGGCCTTGCCTATCTCCATACATTCCACATCAACTTGCATTGTCTGCATATTCCTTCCTTATACATACTGTATTCTTGTATCACATACATTAATTCCCACTTTAAAGCAGGTAATCATACACCTAAACTTGTAAGTGTTAAATTTATATGAGGAAAATGTGCATACTTTCTTATTCACATCAATGTTATAAGTATAAATCATCAGTTACACACTCTTGGGGTAACTGGTGTATTTCTGTCAGATATAAAACAATGAAATTCAAGTGCAGAAAACATGAAAAAATTGATGATTAAAGTAGTGACAAAAGTCAAACACATTCCTGTAAGGCATTAACTGATAATTCACACAGATGCAGAGGTGGAAACATTCAGAAGGGTAACATTAGCTTTCAAGGAAAAAATGCCAAGGTTTTATCCAGTGAAACTGATTTGTGATCATTTGAGGGTATGATTACAATTTGTGTATCATTGGAAGAGAGGTTTCCTCATGTTATACACTTATGTTACCTGTTTCTAAACCTCGTACAAATGCCATGTCTAAAACTTATACACACATGCACAACCATCTTAGCTCATGCCCATTACCCATTTATCAACCAACACTAAAGGGAACGACAACAAGCTGGGTTTGCTCAGAGTCAGATGCCTTGTGGAGATAATGGCTAACATGTTTGGAAAGTGTGTGCATACACCACTTTACTCTGAATGTTGAGAAGGTAGCATAAAAGATAAAATGGTGGAAGAGTCATTTTCAAAACTTCTGATACTAATCAGATTTGATTTTAGATACAGCACTACTTGATGAAAATAATGAAGTCTTAATTCTAGCAAAATATGCATACTTTCAATGAATCCTTAAAAATATTGGACCCTTACCTTAACATCACTGAGGTCCAAGTTAGAATTCTGAAGAGAGTCGAAGTCAAAAGAAATATCTTCTGTTACAGCAGGATCCTTCCGAACAGAGGAGGTGTGGCCAATTTGGGGTGTCTGCTGCTGGGGATCAAAGTTTTAAGTTTCTACTTCATACTGTCGTTTTATGCAAACTAGATGAGTTAATAGTTGTTTTTTTTTTTAATTTTCCAAAAGAAGGAACAGAGAAGGGGGCCAGGTGAGGATATTCCCTCAAAGGCCCAGTGCTCTGTTCTTAACGCTACCTCGCTAATGCGGGAAATGGCGAATAGTTTGAAAGAAAGTTTATTTTTAGCCATACATCAGACACAAAGATAATAATATACTGATATGATACATTACCTTCACCATCTGGCTGAATATTTTCATAGAGGTTGTTAAAAACACCTCAGTATTTAGGATCTACCCATGAATTCAGTTTTGCATCGAATATCAGTGTGGGCATTCCTGTTACTGTTTAAGTAAGGAATCTACTATTTAAGATATGGACATACAACAAACTGCGACATTTCTATTACTACAGGAATATTCAGAATGCAAATGAAGTAAAACATCCTTAAAATCCCATACATATTGTCATGCTAGTTCCTACATTCCAATTCATCTTTCCAGTACATATTTGTCACTTCAAATGTTCAGGCTTATTTTGTATGTGGTTTGCATATGTGCCCAAACAACAAGCAAATACACAAGATGATTGAAGCTGATTTGCTAATCATTATGCTAGACAGCTTTAAATTTATAACTTCCATCAAACATGTGCAAGCTGAACTTTTCATACTCAGTATGGAATCAATCACAGCCGTGGCATTCCCATGTTGGTGTGCTGTTCCTAAGACTGATACTAGGCATCAATTATTAATCATAATTTGATGGAGGGATGATTAACAATGCTGTGAAGCATGCAAAATTATATTACCTTAGATCACCTGTTATGTTAGTGAAGGGTCATGCAATGCTGAAGCTTTTGCATATCCAACCTGTTCAGTTGAACACTGCTTTGAATATTTTAACTTAAAATGTATATATGTCGGATACTACGAAACAAATTCATTCCCTTCTGCCTGCACTGTTAGCTCTTCACAGAAATTAACAGAAGTCCATGGCAAGATCTGCTTACTTGGCAGAGATAGCCTTTTAAGTTAGGAGATGACTTTCTGATTTTAATCTCAGAATGATAAGCCAAGCTTTGTGATCTTTCAGATATTAATGAGAAAACTAATCTAAAAACGGCCAAAATTTATAATGAATAATCCCAGACTTCAAATTGAATGACACAAACACCTCAATGGGACACATGTGAAAAGTGCTTTTTTGCTTACCCTATTATTTCGTGGCTGGGTAACCATGCCCCTCATGCGACGTTTCCAAGCTGAACGGCATTTTGAGTCCATGTTCTGACAAATCTTATGCCATACCTTTGATGAGATGTTAAATTTGTATTGGAGGTGACATCGGATGCCAAAAATCATTAAAGGGTCTAACTGTCGTTTGTTCCATCTGCCTGTATTGGAAAAGAAAAGGTAATTAAAGATCCATCTGTTTTTGCTGTGAATATACTCTGGACAAATCTTAATGATAATGAACTAGAAGTAAATTTCAATTTCAAATATTATTCATCTACAAATAAACTACTTTTCCATTCAGCCAGAGAAGTACAGTGTAGAAAATTTTCTAATTAATCCTGTGAAGATTTGGTAAAATGTACCGTAGGTACTGTGTACACAGGAACCTCTTAGGTTTACACACTTTTGTTATGTTTTCAGCTCAATCTTATTAGTACGAGTGAAAGACAGGAGAATATTATATCCCAAGTATTAAGGATATATCTGGGTATCCAGAGATAGAAAATAATATATATGAAAGGTCAAAGTAAAAATGTACAACAGTCAAATGTTATATGAAAGGAGGGGCAGTAGATTATTCATACAAATGTAAAAATGTATGTGTAAAGCCTGAACTTGGCATCTGATGTAAGGCATACATCAACCTTCATTTGATGAGAAAATATTTGAAGCTGAATACTGAATTCTGCTTTGTGTGTCTTCCAACAGTATATAACCATGTAGCTGAGCTTAACTTACTCCTTCCTGATAAATTAGAAGTAGCCAATTCTTCCTTGGTAAAAAGGTAATCCAGCAAAGTCAGAGCCATTTTCTCAGCTGTAATGCAAGTTGAGTTGATATGAAGAAGGTTCCTGTGGACAAATACAGGTCTGTATTTAGACTAATCTCCATTGTGTTGATTATACATTAACCGGATCACGAGGCTTTATTTGCTCTCCGCATCATTTTCTGAAATTAAAAGTAAATCAAGGAGACGAATTACAAGACTCTGCCTGCATAAGGTTACACCCTTGATGAAAAGTCACTACAGCAAGGCTGTACCACTATTAATGGGTGAAAAGAGTTCATAAAACAAAAAAGAAAAAAGAAAAATCTCGGGGGACCTCTCACTCCACAGGAGTCCATAATTTCCCCGCTACTGGATTTATGCAGCCTTGAAGCTGCAGGAACCCTGTAAATGAGGTCCTGCAGTTATGTAATTAACCAAAGGAGAGGTCCATATTATTTGTTTGGGAAATAGGTTGCACAGATTCAACACAACAGTATGTCAAACTAACCAATAAGGTGGTCATCTCTTTTTTAGCTAATTGCAACTGAATGCTCACCAATTGTAAATTGAAAATAAAAACTAGCAATTTAGTCATATAATTTGGGCTAAATGGCCATTAAACCTTCTAAGAGAGTAGAACATCCAGCTGCAGTTACATAATGTTTTAAATTTCTTTAACTCCCATAATGGCGTGAGAGCCATTTTCCAAACTTAAAGCAAGATGGAACACCATAAAATCTCAGAATATTCTGGTTGCTCAGAATTGTATGTACTCTAGTTAAGGATCTAATCATATCAAGTGAAAGTTCTGCTGAAACATTAAGCAAACAAAAGCATTGCCTTTTACTTCACCATAAGAAATAAATAAATCAGAATGTACAAAAAGTAAGGATGGTGTATATGTGAATGTGTTTGCAAGATCAGCTGCCGAGGTCTATAGCATTAGCACAACAAAACTCTTCCTCAATAACTATATACTCCTGCTACTGTAGAACTCTCATGCAACAAGAGGAAGGTGATTTGTTACTAACAATACTTTTAGGGTATTTTTGCAAAAATGTTCTCATTTGGATCTGTGTATTATATATGCTTCATAATAGCTCCATACTATGAAAGTCTGTTACATTTGTTAAGTACAAATGAAACATGATAAAAGGTACACTGAAACTACAAAGGCTAAAAAACCTTAATTATTCAATAACTTGTTTTTTCTGGAAGTTCTATCAATCATACACTAACACAGTTACAGTTACCAACAAACCTCCTAATTCCCCTGTAATTCACAAAATCTTCTCATGATATATAATCTAATTCTGATGAAGAATTGAGCAAGGTATCATACTCTCAATAACTATATGTATGCAAAGAGTATGATTTATAAAATAATTTTCCATTCATGTTTATATTTTAAAAGCAGAGTGCTGTTTTCTGAATCAAGCCAGTACACTACAGTACCTCATAACTCTGCCAATCAATCCCACTTGCACTATGCTTATGATCGTTCTTCACTGTAACGAAGGAATTTAATCAGCCTGCCATGCTGGAGTGAGAGTGGGCCCAGAGCAAGGAGTTTTAGTGCACTTATTAATTTTGTTAACTCTAAATGTGGTGTGCTCCATATCAATGTGAGTTGCTTGCCCATTCACCATCAGTTTAATATCTCTAGTCTCTTTCTAAACATACCACTCCATAGAGAACTTCTAGACTGAAACCACACAACACTTACTGAGGAGTTATTGGGCATCTAACTCGCAGTGTTGGGTGTGAGGGATCCCCAAGCCATGAACCATGGGGAAAGTCTTCTTCCGAATTTAGGGATATTATGTTCATGTGGTTGTTTGTATCTGTGTCCTGCACAAGTATTGGGCCATTGGATGCATCAACAGCCAATTCTACAGGCCTGAAAATTATAATAATTTATCTAAACATGAAAATATTAAATTTACCCCTTTTTCATTTGATCACTTTCATACAATAGCTTCTTCCATGTCAAAAAGGTTAACATGCTAAATCCAGGAGGTCAGAGCATTACCAGGCTAACAATGTCTGAACCAGTATTAACCAGCAGATAAGATGGATGTAAAAATGATAACAAACAGTATACATGTCTAAAGTGAAGGGACACTGGGATGATAAAAACTAAGGATAGAGGTGGAAGAACAGTTCATGAATTTATGTTAAAAAAAGAAAGATCTTAGCAAGGAAGAACTAACAGTATGTTACATAAGAGGAATGCAAGTTTAAAATTTTGCATTCATTACACTGAGAAATAGTACACTATAAATACACAGAATCAATTTATGATATACAGGACTTCAGTGCAGTGAGTTGGAAGAAACTTAGCAGATAAGAATAATACAAAAATAGTCTAAGCTGCTAAATACTAAGGTGTGATTATAGATCTTTCAAAATCCTTGGATTAAAAAGGAAATGACTAAAAGAATACAACTGGGCAAGAAAAAAAAAGAAAAGTGTAGTGAAATATAAAATTCTCTTCCATGAAATTTATACTACAAAATGAATATGTCATACAGACTTCAAAGAAAATGTATTTTGAGAAGTACAACAAAGTGCAGAATTCTGCAGCCTAAAATATAAAATCAAGAGTACAATTAAGTCACTTAGAACTCAGCTTACGTATTCTGCTCATGTTGCTTGCCAACCAGTCTTTCCACTGCATCCAGCTTTGTTGATAATCGATTGCATGTCTGCACCAGGACAGACACCTTTGTCTCTAGAGAAGTCAGGCGAGTGTTCATGCAAGTTTTGATCTCATTTACCTGAAAGACGATAAATTTTGTTACAATACAAAAGAATGGTCGGTCGGCAAAATTGTTAATAGTTTCTATGGTGGTCCACCTTCCCATAAATCTTAGAAGTTACAAAAGAAAATCAAAGCAGTAATCAGGGAAAATAAAAAATCATCACTATAGTACTTAATTTTCCCTTTTCTTCTAATAAGGAAGGGTATTGGAGTTTACACCATGCAACCTCATAGGGCCATAGTAGCTTTCATAAGGATTCTGGGGGAAGAACATTTTTAGTATAAATGAAAACATTTTTGTACAAGCAGTCTATTTTTTTGAGGGTTTAATCAACAAGTTGGTGGACAGGGGAAGGCCAAAGTTAAAATGCATCCAGCATGTAACAGTCAAAGGAAGTTCTAAAGACCAAATTTTTTTTTTACCTCTGACAGTAAGTGGTTTAACAGATCCAACTGAGTGACACGAATGCGCTTGACTGGGGGAAGTGAGGCCGAGTCTTCATAGTCGTCCTCGCTCTCCTCCCCCATGATGCCCAAACTTCTCTCCAGCCTACACATGATAAACATACAATATGTAAATTCTGGAATATATATCATGGATGGAGATTTATCTAAGAATTAAAGAGAAAATGGAGATAACCAAGAAACATGAAAACATCTTTTTCGTCCACAACTTTTGCTATAAAGTACAAAATCCCTGATCATGAGCACTGGTGCCTAGTTGCTGAAATGACAGCAGAAATATACCACTATTGACCTCGTCTGCTGTTGGGGATCACATAGCCCCTTGCTATAGTCTGAATATTGGCATCAATTGTTATATGCATGTTGCTAAATCACATATGTTCCTGGTATATAATAACTAGAATATTGATTATTAAGACAAATCTTGAGTGCCAATGGTTTCAAAGGCTTTGTTGAATTTTTTAACATGTGTATTACCTGCTCTGACTTCAAGTGACCCTATAATTCCCCTCATATATTACTATCACCTCATTTATCATCATTCAGTAAAGTACAATAGCCCCAACAAAGGTAAAATGCTGTTATTATATTCACTAAACACCACAGCAGAACTGGAATACAACATTAAACAAGTCACGTTAATAACCGAGATGTGGAGACCAGTGGGTCATTTACCTTAATCTACCTCATCACAACCTACTATAACAACCTACACAACAACATCTCACATGACGGTCCATACCAGAGTGTTGTGTACCATCCTGACCCCCAGGACTGAGTGGAATCACTCCATAACTACTCGAACTACAGGTGATACCTGATCGTGACCGAGTTAACGAGCAAAATACCTGCTATACCCCGGCCTCCAGTTCTCACACTTCCACTCAATTCCACCATCGATTTTCATGTAGTGGACACATTCAACCTGCCATTTACACAATTCTCACAACCTCGAGCTGGAATTGAAGCTAACAGGAGGATCCTCCTGTGTTCATAACCATTTAGTACAATGCTAAAGGTCAAAAAGCCCACCAAAGAGTCACTGTACCTCGAAATCTCGCAAAATCCCGTGAAGAGCGAGGACAACCTGGACAACAAAGATGGCGTCGTCTGCGGCCGTGTGGCCCGGCTGGGGGTCATGCACTCAGCCGCTGGACGGGTTGTAGACTACAATTTACAGTTTCTAGATTATAAAATCTACAGGGAAGTGTTAGAGTATGTATATGTTGTCTTAAAAATCTATAAAACGTAAGGATACGATAAGGAAATACTATTTTGATTATTTGGTCGGTTTTCACTGATACTTTCTATCATAGAAAATGTGTTTACATTTATGGGAGCCTAAAGAAATTTGATGGGTCATTGTATATCATTTATCCCACACTTTCATGCATGTAGTATACTTCATATAGATTCATAATAGTTGTTATATAAAGTATTGGCCAGCATGAAGCAAAAGATAATGGGTTATGCGTAGATTTCATTATTCAAATATATGATTCTAAGCCAACCAAAGAAATATCCAGTCTCTCTTGATTTCGACATTGTGTACCCACATGATTAGCCATGTACCACATAGATAGACAGATAGATAGATAGATAACAGATAGATAGATGTTTAATGACCACAATTTAGAAAGATGACCCAGGTAGTTCGTAGTATACCTCACGCCCACATATCTACCCCAATACAGACCCCATAATTGTGAATTTCTATCAGTTGAATTGATAATAGATGCTGATAGACGCGGATAAAGTTAAATGAATTATCGTAAACGATAATTTATTGTATTTTCAAACTATGGCTATATGGTCAAGAAATTTGTTACACATTTTGAGGTAATGTAATATATTTGAGAAGCTGTGAATACAGTCACGGAACTAAATAATAAATTATGCTCAATTATGTAGCGAAATTTATGATATTAATGATCACTGATGATTACAATTAGTGGAAATTAACTGTATAATTCAAATGATCCCTAAGTCTATTTCCCAGAGTTAAATTACAGTAAAAATATAATCTATTCTCTTGTAAGAAAGTAGAGAAAAGTGTTAAATATATATTTTTCAGCCTAAAAGTATAACATATACGAATTTCTTTACCTTAAATGATAAGTTATATTACGTTATAGTTAATGAGTATGGAATCATAATGAAACATATCAAAAGTATCTATTTCAAAGCTTAATTACTGATGTTAATTGTCTTATAGCAACATTTACTCGACCATAATATTATTCACAATGAAAAATATGATCTACGTTGAGATTTTGTAGGAAAAGTAAATATATATATATAAATCTCGAGAAAGATGGTAAAAATACAAGTAATAACAGAGGGTATTTTTCAATCCCCGTAAAATACATTGTTTCAGAATTAGAATATAAGAACAACCAAAATCTTTTCTATAATGATCTCTAGTGCTGCCAGACTGTACTTAATTATGGATAATGAATAACTACTTGGTATATTAAACATATAATCAATTCAAAACTTAATTGCTGACCTAAACAGCGCCAATGCCAAATTTTGAAACCAGAAACTTATTCATCAAGAAATATATGAACTATAATAATATAGACAAGACCTTTGAAATATATAAACTATAATGATATAGACAAGACCTTTGAAAGAAAAAGATAACTCAAACGTAATCAAATTAGACTTAGCTTCATTGTATTGATCATATACTTCATCATATATAAGATTTTGGGGTTAGAATTTTATTTTGGGGGGGACTTATACACTGTCATTAAGCTTTGACTGAATATATGTCTCATGTATTTCATAATTATTAAGTGCCAGTCAGCATCAGAAAGCATTATACAATAGTTTAGGTTAACATTAAGGTAAAAAATCCTATCATTGTATTATCAAGCATTATACAATAGTCTGGGTTCATAACTGAGGTAAAAAAAAATCTATCATTATATTTCAACAAGAAACACAATCTATTTTCGGCTTGAAAAAATGCCCTAGAACAATAAATTTCTTCCCTGTATCATTTATTATTTTCTTTAACATATTCGATTTGATTTAGAATATCAGTATAGACCAAAATTTTTCATTAAGTTTTTTGATCCAAATGACACTTGGGGATCATTAATTTCTATATTGTAACTAATCAAAAAAATAATTTATGTACAGTAATTTTTAATTATTGGCTCGTTGTATGTTAATGGAAACATTATTGATTATTTCTAGATGAATTATACAATAATAATAAAGAAAATGATTGATATTTTGGTCGAGGTTGGGGGTTGAAAGATACGTGTAATATATGAAAAAAATTTGTATGATCATATTTTTCATCATAAATAAGACTTGAGGTTATTGATGATCTAATTTTGGGATCATTTTGTCCTGTAATCAAGATGTGGAATGATCTAGTCACCTCTAGTTCTGTGGAAGCACTAATTAACATTTTGTATTGATGTGTAAGGCAAAGAAATTTTTATATTTTCCTTTACATCAAATTTGTTACCAAAACTATTTTATGAAAACCTCATAATTTACGTTTTTTTTTCTAAAATTATATAAATTTGCTTTAAAATCTCTGGATAATTTAAATTTTCATATCGAATTAAAGTTTTAGGTCTAAGTCACGATTGAAACACCATTAAATTCTGTTATAGAGCTTTGAACTAATTAAAATTTTCAATATATTACATAAAAATTTGCTACCTATCGGCCCAAGAAGCATTTCATATTACTTTTTTAAGTTTATACCCAAAGAAAAAAGGCATTCAATGTTTTTCCAATCTCTTTTTCGAGCCTGAAAAATACTCTTAATCTATTTATCATCGGCGAAATAAAGCATTTAATTACAAAGTTAAATTCAATCTAAAGTCTCAAATGTGATGCGTCCGCGTTAGGCATTATCATAAGCGTAAGTGTTTGAGTTTCGAGTCTGTCTATATTTCTTTACGTTAAAGAGCGTCATCGCCAACACCTTTACGAAGCTACTTACAAATCTATATACATATGCATACACTTAAAAGCAACACTATATTCAAAATCTCATCTTCATATCAAAGTTATTTTGCCAAAATGAGACAGTAGAAGGAGTTGAAATTAAGTCTCCAGCCACTAGGTGGGTCTCATGCGCTTCTTTGCCGCGTTATGGCGGCCACTGGACAAGATGCGAGTCTGTTTACATCATTAGGACGTACACGCATCACCAACGCACGTACGAACACACACATACACACACCCCTAATACACACACAAACACCTATATCACAAATTACGTCCTATTCCACCTTCATATCGAAGTAGTTTACGATATAATACGTATCATAAATTGAGCCACGAGCCGCGAGATGGGGGACTAGTTAGCGGGAGGCCGTGTTATGGTGGCCACTACACAAGTGGCAAGTCTGTTTACATCATCATCAGGACGCACGGAGGTCCACCATCAACAAAACGTTATTACTTCACCATGTGTTTTCCACTATTTTTTTTTTTTTTATACAATTACCACGATGGACGAAGGAGACCAGGATTCTCTTGTGGTTTTATAAAAGTCATGGACGGCTTGGGAAAGTCTGTGTAGCTAATGGCCAATGAAAAAGAGGGATGCCATTTTTATTTTGCCATTTTTTTTATTTGCGTTAGGCTAAAAGGCCCCATTTTATTTTGCCATTCTTTTATTTACGTTAGGCTAAAAGGCCCCCACGAATGTATGGGTGTTTAAATTTGTCATTACATTAAATAACATCTTAAGAATAATGTATCAGGATGTTTGTATACAATATGAAGATAAACAGACTTTGGCATGGGAGCAGATTTGATAAGAGAATTGGGATGGAAGCAAATTTGATTTATCAAGGAATTGTGACGTACATTATGGAGATTGGTAATATTCAATATAATCCTACGATAGATAGATATATCTATCGTACTTGTGTCGGTGAATAGATACCAAGTCATGAACGTACAGTACCCTAGACTGATGTATGAAGAGATGAGTGAATCTAGAATTAGCGTAACACGCGGCTGTAAACAGAGACGCAACTTTGCATTTAGCAACGCTTGGTCGACTACCACAAGACAGTTAGCATAAATATACGTGTATTAAACAAGAGTATAAGGTCACGCACAGAACCCTCAGAGGAGACTTGAATAGCTCATTAAACTTTGACCTGATGCCCAGGGCGTGAACGCTGAAGATGTGGAGGAAAAAAAAAATAGCTGTGTACCCAGATTGAAAGATATTGGGAAGGTTACGATAGGGAAGTTTGACAAGAAGATCCTAATGCTATAGCGCTAGGCCATCTCGACAGACGCACAGACAGACAAACAAGGAAGCCGATGGAAGGATACGTACACAAACATACAAGGATTACATTGAACTAAAATAATCTGATTCCTTTTAGAGATTATTTTTCCATTTCATTTCTCTTCACGTGTTTCTAATAGGTTTCTATGCCCTACGAGCATCTTGGGTATATATATATATATATATATATATATATATATATATATATATATATATATATATATATTCCTATGAGTCCACCGGGAAATGGAACACGATAAGTTCCCAAGTGCACTTTCGTGTCATAATCACATCATCATCAGGGAAGACACAAGAGAGGAATATAACAGTCAGATGATATACAACGAAGAGACGTAGCTAGTTTCCGTGGTCAACTAAAACTAATTTTTTTTTTTTTTTTGAAAACTAGAGCAAAAATCCTTTTGAAAATGGAGTCATCTAAATATAAGAGTTCAAAGGTGAAGTATTTGAATTCGCGCGACCATCAAGGATAAAGTGATCTTATTGGGCGAGCGCGAGGCCAACTGGACTCAAATGCCAAGTGTAACTGGGTCTAGCTGACGAACACCTGGGGATAGAGTGGGAAGATGTGAAATGACATGTACTCAAGGCCCATCAAAAGTCAGAGGGTACTTTGAGGCGAGGAAGACAAACGAGGTGATTAAGGCTCGTAATGAGGGGCATGAGGAAGATTGGGTCGTATACCGTCGTGCTCAAGGGTCGTATATATCTCCAGGGAAAAGTTTTTATCGAGGATGTAAGGCATGTGTACGTGTAGGAAGAGAGGAAAGTGATTGGTTCTCAGTAAATGTAGGTTTGCGACAGAGGTGTGTGATGTGTCCATGGTTGTTTAATTTGTTTATGGATGGGGTTGTTAGGGAGGTGAATGCAAGAGTTTTGGAAAGAGGGGCAAGTATGCAGTCAGTTGGGGATGAGAGAGCTAGGGAAGTGAGTCAGTTGTTCGCTGATGATACAGCGCTGGTGGCTGATTCATGTGAGAAACTGCAGAAGCTGGTGACTGAGTTTGGCAAAGTGTGTGAAAGAAGAAAGTTAAGAGTAAATGTGAATAAGAGCAAGGTTATTAGGTACAGTAGGGTTGAGGGTCAGGTCAATTGGGAGGTAAGTTTGAATGGAGAAAAACTGGAGGAAGTAAAGCGTTTTAGATATCTGGAAGCGGATCTGGCAGCGGATGGAATCATGGAAGCGGAAGTGAATCATAGGGTGGGGGAGGGGGCGAAAATCCTGGGAGCCTTGAAGAATGTGTGGAAGTCGAGAACATTATCTATGAAAGCAAAAATGGCTATGTTCGAAGGAATAGTGGTTCCAACAATGTTGTATGGTTGCGAGGCGTGGGCTATGGATAGAGTTGTGCGGAGGAGGGTGGATGTGCTAGAAATGAGATGTTTGAGGACAATATGTGGTGTGAGGTGGTTTGATCGAGTAAGTAATGGAATGGTAAGAGAGATGTGTGGTAATAAAAAGAGTGTGGTTGAGAGAGCAGAAGAGGGTGTATTGAAATGGTTTGGTCATATGGAGAGAATGAGTGAGGAAAGATTGACCAAGAGGATATATGTGTCAGAGGTGGAGGGAACGAGGAGAAGTGGGAGACCAAATTGGAGGTGGAAAGATGGAGTAAAAAAGATTTTGAGTGATCGGGGCCTGAACATGCAGGAGGGTGAAAGGAGGGCAAGGAATAGAGTGAATTGGATCGATGTGGTATACCGGGGTTGACGTGCTGTCAATGGATTGAATCAGGGCATGTGAAGCGTCTGGGGTAAACCATGGAAAGTTGTGTGGGGCCTGTATGTGGAAAGGGAGCTGTGGTTTCGGGCATTATTGCATGACAGCTAGAGACTGAGTGTGAACGAATGGGGCCTTTGTTGTCTTTTCCTAGTGCTACCTCGCACACATGAGGGGGGAGGGGGATGGTATTCCATGTGTGGCGAGGTGGCGATGGGAATGAATAAAGGCAGTGTGAACTGTGTGCATGGGTATATATGTATGTGTCTGTGTGCGTATATATATGTGTACATTGAGATGTATAGGTATGTATATTTGCGTGTGTGGACGTGTATGCATATACATTGTGTATGGGGGTGGGTTGGGCCATTTCTTTCGTCTGTTTCCTTGCGCTACCTCGCAAACGCGGGAGACAGTGACAAAGCAAAATAAATAAATAAAATATATATATATAAGACATTACGCTTTATGCTTTACGATAGACTAGCCGTGCTGTACGCTTTATGATCTAATAGGCTTTACGCTTCAACTACCCATACGCTTTACGCTTTGGGTCCACCAAGGCACCCTAGACTTGTATACCCCCCTGATAGCGTGGTGCGTGGTGGGGTAAAGACCAGTTGGTGGTCTGCAGGATGGCCCGCGGGCAACGAGTCACCTGGTCCGCGCTCAGGTAACGAAAATAACAAAAAAAAAAGAAAAAATCACAAAAAATCACAGTTATTTGATAGCCCACGTGCGAGATATAAAGGGTGAAGGAAAGGTCTTAGCAGGTTTTCAGTCCTTTCAATCACTTTATTGCCACTCGACATCGATCAATGGTCTTCATTCACTCACCCATAGGTTGTAGGATGGGTCTACAACATTGTGGTTGTAGATGGAAACTTAGCGCCCTCATGACTTGTATCGGAATGCGGTGGTTGTAGGAGAGTAGGTTTGGATGGTGGTGGCGGCTCCCTTCCCCCCAAGATGGCGCTTCATACAAACCTTCCTCTTCACCACGTAACCCATTTTCATTTTCATGCTTAAGTCTCCCATTTTCTCTGTCTCTCTCTCTCTCTCTCTCTCTCTCTCTCTCTCTCTCTCTCTCTCTCTCTCTCTCTCTCTCTCTTTTTCTTTCCCTCCCCCTTCTCTCTCTCTCTCTCTCTCTCTCTCTCTCTCTCTCTCTCTCTCTCTCTCTCTCTCTCTCTTTCCTCCCTGATTTGATCTATCTATCTGCCTATACCTCGACGTAAACCACCCCTCTTAACTACCAAATTGGCCTACGTGTTTCTCTCCGGCTTTTTGGGAAGGCAGAGGTACATAGGAGAGACGTTTGAACCAAGTGGCGAAAACCCAAGAAAGAAGATGGGATGCTGGGCGGGGGCATCCTACTGTACTCTCCTCCATCCATGGGCGTCTGGCAAGAATGCAACATGACCTTTCCCAGGCGTTGCTAAACCTTCGAATCTTTTCGGGAGACTCACTTTACGAGGCGGGAGAGAGAGAGAGAGAGAGAGAGAGAGAGAGAGAGAGAGAGAGAGAGAGAGAGAGAGAGAGAGAGAGAGAGAGACATGGTGGTGGTGGTGGTGGGAAATGGCTTGAGGAAGCAAGTGTCTGTGACAATAGAAAATGGGTCTTGGGTCATCATTGACACCATCTACTGGGTGACAAGAGTAAATACATAGTGTTCTTTTTTCTTAGTTCCCTAGAATTCAAGAGGGTGAGGGGCATGCATGGGTAAAAGAAGAACAAAAAGAAAAGAAAAAATGAATTGGACCGACGTGGTTTACGGGAGGCGACGTGTTTGCTGTCACTTAGGGAAAGGGGGGGAGGGGGGAGGAATATTCGTGTGGGGTGTGGGGGCTGGGGGGGGGGGGTTCTTTTAACTGGCAATGTTGATCTCCGGGTTCCAGGACGCTGTGTGTGTACGACAGCTGGCGAGTGGAGGGGTGTCAATGAGGCTATTTGTGAGTCGGGTTCCCGGGCGCTACCTAACCTAGCAGGGGGGGGGAGCAATTAGTTCTAACTGGAGGATCATATATATATATATATATATATATATATATATATATATATATATATATATATATGGAGGAGGAGGAGGAGGAGGTCCGTGTCCATGTAACTATTGCCTCAGCCAGTGACCATCTTCACGTGTGTGGCGTCCCTCAGGGCCAGCACAACCCTGGGTCCTCTACTGTTTCTCATGTAGGTCAATAACTCGGTCATCAGACTCGATCCGCCTCTAACTACACCTCACAACTGATCCTGATCTTACCACTGAAATAAGGGAGTCTAGAAACACACCGAGATGAGCTAAAGGTACTGGACGAATAAAGTGATAAATAAACATTCAGTTTTTAAGTAAATGAAAGGTGTTATCACAAGGAAGGAAAGACAACACAAGACCCTATGTCTGTCGTTGTTGTATTGGCCTCGAAGACTTACCACAACGAGAGGGTTCACAAAAGACTAATTAAAACAGAGTTCTGAACGACACTGTGTATTACCAGTCTGGTCAGCTGGTTTCAACGAGGCTTATGGATTTGTCTAAGCACAATTGCTGACGACAAAAGATTATAATGAAAACCCAAAAACAATTGGAAGATACGAAGGGAAAGAGAGAAATAGATCTGACCACACCCACAGACAGGAGGAAAACGGGGCACGTGAATACCACTTTCGAATTTCCCACTGGATGTGACGACAGTGGATCATTCTTTGCAAGATGGTGCAGTTGGTCAACCACTGGAGGTGAGTAAGAGAAATGTTACATAAGAACTGCCGACAGACAATTACCACCATGGAACACTCGACCAAAGGGACCAATTTCAGTGGAAGAGTGGGTCACTGGCCACTGAAAGTTTCGAGAAATGTTATGAAGGGGAAAACAGGACATTACAGACCCGTGTCCTACTGGTATAATGTACCTTTCCAAGTGCACGATAGGTAATTGAATAGGGTATCACACTTCACGAGGACTGACCTGGACCCCATGGTCGACACAGGTCGCAATCGTTCCACACTTATCTATGCCTGGTCTTCCTCCTCTATATCCACCACACAACATGGGGGGGGACCACCAGACAAGGTTGTAGAAAACGTCACGTAGGATCATCCTCTCTCCCTCTTACACCAACTATATCGTCATCATCCTGGTCCTCCCGGACCCTCTCTAACCATCACTCACACCCAACAGTTGCTGGACCATCCCCGCCACCGTCATTTCCTAATACCAGAGATCCCCCGTCCCCTGGGTTGCAGTTCGGTACCACAATTACATCAAGCCCAACCCAGCTCGTACAGACAGCTGTAAGAGTAGCCGCATCCCATCTATTGTCAACATTATCAATAATCAGTAGATTGTATATCAAACTTTATCTGAGAGGAGATTCTGTGCAACAGCTCCCATCCTGTAGCCTATATTCACACACACACACACACACACACACACACACACACACATATATATATATATATATATATATATATATATATATATATATATATATATATATATATATATATATATATATTCTTTCATACTATTTGCCATTTCCCGCGTTAGCAAGGTAGCGTTAAGAACAGAGGACTGGACCTTTGAGGGAATATCCTCACCTGGCCCCCTTCTCTGTTCTTTTTGGGAAATTAAAGAGAGTCTATTACATCCTATCACGCTGTAAAATCTTCATCTTTAATTCTCTGTATTTGGCGAAGATAACATATGGTATATCATAAGTATATATATATAACAACAGGGTTATAATTAGCCCGGGTTGTAAGTCTGGACAGAGCATTGGAAATTACAGTCATGTGTGGCAGAGGAAGGTAAGGTTTGGGAGGGTGTGGTCGACACAGTTTGACTCTGTGGGACTTGGATGACTTTGCCGCCAGTTTGATACACTTGATAGCGTTGTGACCGCTGCCAAGGAGGGCTGTTAAGCAGGTAGTTCAGGGTCTGTGGTCATGCGACTTGTCCTTAGCGACAGCTGGAGTGAAGCCGAGATTAATTCTCAGCTTCAGCAGGGGTACCAACGGTAAGGGAATTGGGTATCCACTAACATTTTCGTTTTATATTCTTTCGTTTCCTTCTGTTTGGCTATTCTTTTTCCAATTCCCTTAGGCTTTTTCTCTCTATTTTCCAATGTTCTAGTGCTAGTGCATTCCTCATATTCTGTCAGTATACGTTAGCATGTCAATACTCATTCTGTTTTCTTAAATCATCCACTTGCCTTCTAAAAATAACTTCTTCTTCTTCTTCTTCTTGTGTTTCTCCCTTTTTTCTTCATCTTTTATCTTATTTTCTCGTCTCTGACTCCTCATTCCTCTCCCTGAACTGTGTTTCTTCCCAGAACTTCACAGGAACTCTGTTCTTCGTATCAAATCTTCGCATATATTTCGTTGTCATTCACTCCCTCTGTGTTTCAGGAACGCCCATGTATCATGAGGGGGGGGTAGCGGGAGGAAGGGGAGATGGGGACAGAAGAAGAAGAGGAGGAAGAAGAAGAAGAAGAGGAGGAGGAGGAGGAGGAGAGAGGAGAGAGAGGGGTCAGGCTTGGATGACAAGGAAGGGAGAGGACGAGATTTTTTGAGGGTCATTTCAGAGTGGCCAGAGGGACGGGTTTGGTAAGGTGTCGGTAAGAAATGAGGAGAATGAATGAGGAGGAAGGAGGAAGGAGGAAGAGGAGGAGGAGTAGGAGGAGGAGGAGGAGGAGGAGGAGAGGGGCAGACAGAGGTCGAGTTTCAATGAGGAGGATAAGAAGAAACGAGACTTCTTTGGAGGGGGACGAGTTTGGTGAGGCGCTGGTGAAGAAAGAGGAGGAGGAGGAGGAAGAGGAGGAGAAGAGGAAGAAGAAGGAAAAGAAGGAGGATACGGAGGAGGAGAAGAAGACAGTGGTTGTATTTGGAATAACAACGAAAAAGAGAGAAGATTTTATCATTTTTTTTCTTTTAAGACAGAAGAGTAATTCCAGAGGGACGAGTTTGATGAAGGAGTGAGAAGAAGAAGGAGAAGGAGGAGGAGGAGGAGGAGGAGGAGGAGGTCGTTAGTGGGTGGTATGAGGAGGGTGCAGTCGCCGGGCAGTGTGGTGGTGGGGTTGTGTGGGGGGGGTTGTGTGTGTGGGGGGGTTGTGGTGGGGGTGAGTGGCGCCAGTGTGGGTGTGGCGTCTAGCGAGCGTGGCCTGAAGGCTTCGCAGTACACACACCTGCTTCTCGTCCCCCGGCCTCCCTCGCCCCGCACCCCAGCCAGTGGACCTGGGGGCAGGCTCACCTCCCCAGCCACCCACCCGAGGCCCACCCACCTCCCCAGAGGACAGGGGGGGAGGGGGGTGTCATCCCGGGGCCCTTCGGGGTCATATGGGGCTTCGGCAGCGACGGGGTCTGAGCGCCCCCACCACCACGACGACCCCCCCAAACCCCCCCGTACCCCCCCCAGCTCGGGCCATAAACAGGTCTGGTACTTTCGTAACCCACGTCATGGATCCTCCAGGAATGGGGGGGGGGGGGGGGTAGAGGTCAAGACAGCCTGGGGGGGAGGAGGGGTGTGTAGAATAGACAGCCAGCCTGTGTGTGTGTGGGGGGGGGTTAGACAGCCAGTCTGGGGGGGGAGGGCGCGTTAGATAGACAGTCAGCCTCGGGAGGGGGGCGCGTTAGATAGACAGCCAGCCTGGGGGGGGGGGGGCGCGTTAGATAGACAGCCAGCCTGGGTGGGGGGGGGGCTAGACATGCAGCCTGGGGAGAATAGACAGCAGGTCTGGGGGAGGGGATAGACAGCAATCCGGGGTAGGGACAGGTCAGAATTTGATACCCCAGACTCAGGGGTTGGGTGGATGGGGGGGGTACTGTCTTTGCACCTGGGGGGGGGGAGGTAAACTGGGGTGTGTGTGTGTGTGTGTGTGTGTGTGTGTGTGTTGGGGAGGGGGATGGGGGAGGGGGGAGGGGGTGTGCCTATGGAGGGGTTCCGGATTCTTCCTCCCCCCTCCCCCCCCCCACAACACCCCCCACACCCCATAAGCTACACCTACACACACACCCCTACACAACCCCCCCCACACACACACGTACATCCCCCCCCATCTCCTCCCCTTCCCCAACCACACGGTTGCCTCCGTGTGTGTGTGTGTGTGTGTGTGTGTGTGTGTGTGTGTGTGTGTGTTTTTCTTTCTTTTTTCCTCCTCCTCCTCCCCCAGCCTAGCGTTGAGCCAGAGGGAGCGGTGGGTAGGGTGTGCCCTGCCACGAATCGGATCACCCCCCCCCCCCCCCACCTACTGTTGTCCACTGGCTCATTAACCTCATCACACTAACCCCCCCCAACCCCCCACCCCCCCTAACCCCCCACCCCCACAACTGGTGTGGCAGGCCCAACAGCAGGTACCCACACCACACCAGACCACGCCCCCTGTGTGACCCCTACATTAATCACCCATTCTACTGACCCACCACCCCCCCCCCACCCCCCCCCATCCCCCACCGCCCCCCCTTTTCCCCCCTTACCTTCCTTACCTCCCAGGTGGTGACTGGCAGCCACCTGGTGACTCACCGCCAGCTGGTGTGTGATTCACCGCCAGCTGGTGTGTCATTCAGGGCCAGCTGGTGTGTGGTTCACCGCCAGCAGGTGGGTGATTCAAGGCCAGCTGGTGTGTGATTCACTGCCAGCTGGTGTGTGGATTCACTTCTAGCTGGTGTGTGATTCAAGGCCAGCTGGTGTGTGGTTCACTGCCAGCTGTTGTGTGATTCACTACCAGCTGGTGTGTGATTCAAGGCCAGCTGGTGTGTGATTCACTGCCAGCTGGTATGTGACGCTGACCAGCTGGTATGTGACGCTGACCAGCTGGTATGTGACGCTGACCAGCTGGTATGTGACGCTGACCAGCTGGTTTGTGACGCTACCAGCTGGTATGTGACGCTGACCAGCTGGTATGTGACGCTGACCAGCTGGTATGTGACGCTGACCAGCTGGTATGTGACGCTGACCAGCTGGTTTGTGACGCTACCAGCTGGTATGTGACGCTGACCAGCTGGTATGTGACGCTGACCAGCTGGTATGTGACGCTGACCAGCTGGTATGTGACGCTACCAGCTGGTATGTGACGGCACCTATATCAAGAAATGTATATTTCCAATCCCCTGATTTTCGAATCTTTATTTTGAATTCTACATTTTCTAAGAATATATATATATTTGTCTTCTAACTGGATGTGTCTCATGGTTTCAAATAACGTTCTTGAAGGCTTTTAAATGCGTTACTATGACTGAAAAAATGATTCCAATGGAGAAATTTCCAGTCGTGGCAGAAAATCTGGAATTGTGTAATCAAAAGTAAAAGAGATTCCAACCCTTTGTGAAGTATAGGGAAGGTGGGATCCTCTTCCCTGTGCTGTAAGTCAGGATTCTATCCTTCTCTGTACTCTTCTTAGGATTCGATCCTTTTTCTCTGTGCTCTTCTTAGGATTCGATCCTTTTTTCTGTGCTCTTCTTAGGATTCGATCCTTTTCACTCAGCTGTAAGAAGGATCGGATTCTTTTTACCTGTGCTGTATTGAGAATCGGGTGTTCTTCCCTGCGCTATTCTAAGTGTCAGGATACACAGTTTGAGAGAGAGAGAGAGAGAGAGAGAGAGAGAGAGAGAGAGAGAGAGAGAGAGAGAGAGAGAGAGAGAGAGTCCAGCTGGAGGACCAGTCTGGGGTAATGCATTAATACACGGCTATTTGCAACACTCGAGGGTTGAGAAAGGGGTGTCGAACTCCGAGGACGCGATGTATGATGCAGGCAACAGCAGCAGCAGCAGGAGCAGATGTAGGAAGGCTGGTCATACATTATGAATAACCAATTGAGATGCTGATGACATCGAAATCAGGTGACATGTAGTGATTATCAATATCAATCATTTCATTACAAAAAAATTCGACTACCTTGAACTAATTAACGCCATACATCTATGTACCTACGATAGATTTACGATTATGAGTAGACAACGAGACATAGCTTGAATTAGTTTATCTATCCTAGTTATTCTTCAGTGTCTCGGTATCCTATTCGAACCAGTTTCATCTGAACTACTGATCCACTAAACTCATGAAGTTGTTTATATCAATACGAAGCTTCGAAACATTGAAGGTTCGATCACTGTTCCCATGATGGAAGTTTGGGGATCTCTCTCTAGGCTTCCAGGGCTCTTCGAACGGATCATCTCGCGCAGGATTCGAAGCAGGGTTATCTATCACAGACTTTGAAGCGTCTGGGAATAAGTCAGCTCATGCTGACTTCGAAGCATCTTGAAATGGGCCAACTTCTGTGGGATTCGAAGCATAGAATGGGTCATCTTGAGCAGGCTTCGAAGCATCTTGAAATGGGCCATCTTCTGTGGGATTCGAAGCATAAAATGGGTCATCTTGTGCAAACTTCGAAGCAACTTGAAATGGGTTTTCTGGCACAGGCTTTGGAGCATCATGAAATCAGTCATTTGGCACAGGCTTCGAAGCCTCTTGAAATGGGTCATCTTCTACACGATTTGAAGCATCTTAAAAAGGGTCATCTGGTATAGGCTTCGAAGCCTCTTGAAATGGGTCATCTTCTACACGATTTGAAGCATCTTAAAAAGGGTCATCTGGTATAGGCTTCGAAGCCTCTTGAAATGGGTCATCTTCTACACGATTTGAAGCATCTTAAAAAGGGTCATCTGGTATAGGCTTCGAAACACCTTGAAATGGGTCATCTTCTGTGGGATTCGAAGCATAAAATGGGTCATCTTGAGCAGGCTTCGAAGCCCCTTCAAACGGGCCATCTTGCACACATTCTTCGAAGCATCTTGAAATGGGGGAAGGGTGTGTGTCAACTCGTACAGGCGTCGAAGCATCATGAATCGAGCTGTCTCGAACTGATCACGAAGCGTCTACGTATAGTTCCTAACCACACACCTCGTCCACTGCAATGGCAGGCCGGCCCTTCCTCCAAAGGACCTCCCTCCAGCCCTTCCTCCAAAGGACCTCCCTCCAGCCCTTCCTCCAAAGGACCTTCCTCCGACCCGATGGGTCCTGACCGACCACACCTTCAGCCACGCCAGCGGCTCTCGAAGGACCTCCAGGATCTCTGGCAGGAACCCCCCCTCCTCCACAGGAGGTACTTTTCATTCCCGCCTCGCGCCGGAAGCTGAGCATCTTAAGTTACCAACCCCCTTCCCTTCTTCTCCTTCTCCTCCTTCTTCTTCTTCCCCTCCCCCCCGTGCGCGCGCGCGCCCCATCCTTGCCTCCCTGCGTCTGCGAGATGCTATGATCGCGTGTTTAAAACCCAGCTCAGCTTCCTCGTCCAGATGAGTTCCTCCTCCTCCTCCTGCTCCTCCTGCTGTTGCTCCTCCTCCTGCTCCCCTGCTCCTGCTCCTGCTCCTCCTCCTCCTCCTCCTCCTCCTGCTCCTCCTGCTCCTACTGCTCCTCCTCCTTCTGCTGCTCCTCCTCCTCTCCTCCTCCTGCTCCTCCTCCTGCTCCTCCTCCTGCTCCTCCTCCTGCTCCTCCTCCTCCTGTTCCTCCTCCTGCTCCTCGTCCTCCTCCTCCTGCTCCTCCTCCAATTTCATCTATAAGTCGTACGAAAGAGAAAAGAAAACTAACTATCAATTCGTCTCTCTCTCTCTCTCTCTCGAGAGAAACCCCCCTCCCTCCTTTTTTCCCTCCCTTTCCTAACTACAGAACTACGCCTCCCTTGACAGCTCCAATTGGGGGGGGGGGGGGGTTTCTTCGAGACGGAACGCCCTGGTTTCATGAGAAGGCCAGGGCACCTATGTGTCGGCTCGGCTATACGTGTGGGCAGGCCTGACCTGTGTGTATATGAGACGGGCGCCACCATCAACATAACCAGTCTTGCATGAATGACTCCGGCTGGCCATTCACTCTCTGACACACACACACACACACACACACACACACACACATACCTAGCGCCCGCCCCCCTCTCTCTCTACATCACAGGTGGGTAGGGCAGCTGTCTTTCTACTACTCAGTCACCGCTGCTGTTGCTCTTGCTGTTGCGACGCGTCTCCTGGCTATTGCTCATTCATTTTCTGCTGCCACACCTGCTGCGTTTAGCCCCCCTAAGGCTGTCATTCTACTTCTCAAGTGATTTTCTGCTGCTTTTCTGCTGTCTTGCTGTGCCTCGTGGCTCTGTTTCTCAATGACCTGCTGCTGCTGCTGCTGCTTCTGTTGCTCCTTGCTTGCTTGCTTGGTGGCTGCTTTGCTTGCCTGCTTGCGTGCCTGTGTCTGCTTTTTATCGGCACTCGATAATTGAAGGCTCGGCGAGGGCTTACTTTAGCAACACTGGACTTAGTTAGCGCTCACCCAGGAGCTCGCGTTGGCAACGCTGGCTGGCTGGTGGCTCACTGGTCGCGCCGCCCTGATTGGATGGCGCTCCGTGGGTGCCTACTCTTAGCGGTGGTTTGAGGTCATGTTCTTCTAAGTCCTTCTAGCCAATCCTGATCGTGGAACTGAGTCCCTAATCAATGCATCCTGTTTCCAATCACCGAATCTAACTTCCATTCAGGGTATGGTTCTCTGCTAATCCGAAGACTGAATCGCTAATCATTCGCTCTAACGAGTGTTTAGCATATCTAATCCCTTAAGATCGAGTGATACTGCTAACCATTATACCCAATCGCTACTCACAATGCCCAGACGGAACATAATGTACCCAATCCCCCAATAGACTATGTCCAATCTCGAATCCTGTCTACCTAAAGAGGGTGACCACTATCCACTCAAATTTCCCAGCACTGTTACATAAAAGACGGGAAACGAGTGCATGACTACAGCAATCAGTCTCATTCAGTCAAGTATAAGGACCTGGTCCAACTGTAACCACTTCAAACAGGGGACATGCATGATCAACTTAGAAATACATAGCAGACGACAGAACTGGGGCAGTGGAGGATGATATGGGCGCTTCTCCAGCCACATCCCACCGCATCTTTAGGGGTCGTGGAGGATGATATGGACGCCCCTCTACATACTTCCTCTCGGAGGTTCAAGAAGCTATTGGAGAAGCAGGAGTGAAGATAAGGGTCGTTAAGTGAACGAGTGGAATGGCATGGGTGCTTCGCCAATGACATCTGTCATCATCTTCTGCGCTTAGGAACACCGGATGTACAGCAAGACCAGGATGTCAACTGATTAGAATGCGCAGTGATGGATGATAGGATCGCGCAATAATACAAATGGGTCGTTTGGTACAAGTGGTTCAGGATGTGGCGGACGTGGAGGATGGCATATTCGCTCCTTAAGAAGATGCCTGAACCTTGGAGACGGAGGGAAAAGGTTCGAGCCTCTCTCTCTCTCTCTCTCTCTCTCTCTCTCTCTCTCTCTCTCTCTCTATATATATATATATATATATATATATATATATATATGTATAATTTTTTTTTTATTATATTATGTCGCTGTCTCCCGCGTTAGCGAGGTAGCGCAAGGAAACAGACGAAAGAATGGCCCAACCCACCCACATACATATGCATATACATACACGTCCACACACGCACATATACATATCTATACATTCTAACGTATACATACATATACATACACAGCCATATACACATATATACATGTAAACAATTCCCACTTGCTGCCTTTATTCATTCCCGTCGCCATCCTGCCACATATGAAATGACAACCCCCTCCCCCCGCATGAGAGCGAGGTAGCGCTAGGAAAAGACAACAAAGGCCCCATTCGTTCACACTCAGTCTCTAGCTGTCATGTAATAATGCAACGAAACCACAGCTCCCTTTCCACATCCAGGCCCCACAAAACTTTCCATGGTTTACCCCAGACGCTTCACATGCCCTGGTTTAATCCACTGACAGCACGTCGACCCTGGTATACCACATAGTTCCAATTCACTCTATTCATTGCACGCCTTTCACCCTCTTGTATATATATATATATATATATATATATATATATATATATATATATATATATATATATATATACATATATATAAGGGACTATTTCTTGTTACGGTTTTTTACAAAACTCTCAAACACGATTTACATATAAGTAACTCCAATGTTAATCTTAATCAGTAAACTACAAGTGACAATATTCCACTGACGACCAAAAAAAAAAAAAAAAGGGTCAAACTGACCATCAGACAAACTGGGGCGTCGTGGCTCACTGGCTAAAGCATTCGACATTCCGGTATAAAGTTATGGGTTCGAATTCTGGCCATTCTTACGTCGGGAGGGTCGATATTTTTACTGCACAACCAGAGAGAAGCGACCGTCTTGCCAGTCATATCAAATCATTATATGTTCTAATAACACAAGACTAATTCAGGGTCTTTGCTGATATATATATATATATATATATATATATATATATATATATATATATATATATATATATATATATATATATATATTTGGGAGCCGTTTCTCGTGTAGCGAGGTAGCGCCAGGAACAGACAAAGAACTCACATTCATTTCTTTGGTTTTGTGTAATTCACCGAAACCAGAGCGACCTATCCACAACCAAGCTCCACAGACCTTTTCATGGTTTCCTCATGATCGCCCTCTAAGTCGCTCCCTGTATACCACATCGCTCACTAGTTCGTTCTATCCCATGCACGCCTCACACCCTCCTGCATGTTCAGGACCCTATCACTCAAACATCTTTCACTCCATCCTTCCATCTCCAATTTTCCTTCTTGTGCTGTCTACATCTGATATGTATATCCTCTCAAGTCAGCCTCTCTTCTCTCATCCTCCCCATGTGACCAAACCATTTCAGCACACACTCTTTGGCTCAATGTAACTACTCTTCTAACTCCTGCATCTCTCTCTTACCTTATTTCTTAATAGATCCGTTCTCCTCACTCCACATAATCATCAAGCTTTTCATTTCCAACATTTTCCACCTTCTTGCACATTTTTTCGATCTAAGGCCCACCGTCACGACTGCTATACCATCAAACAGAGGCCCATCTTTTCCGACATTCCTCAGTGCACCCAGGAACTTCGCCCCCTCACCCAACCTATGGCTCACTTCAGGTCCCATATGGTTCCATTTGTTTTCACGTCCACTCCCTGATATTTTGAACACTCTCGATCGTCAGTTTATCTTCATCCAATCTCACACTCCGTCCAACCTGTCTCTCACATACTCACCTTACCTTTATCCATATCTACCCTCAGCTATCTCTTCGTGCACACAGTCTTCCACACTCAACACAGCTTCTACAGTTTCTCACTCAAGTCTGCCACTAGAAGCGTGCCGTCAGCAAACAGCAGGTAACTGACTCACAACCCAGAATCCTCTAGCCAAATATACTACAGACCCGCCCTCATCTCCCTCACTACCCCGTCCATAGTCATAATAAAGTTATTTCCACTACCACTACTTCTACTACGACTACTACTACTACTACTACCTCTACTACTACTACTACTACTACTACTACTATTACTACTTCTACTTCTACAACTACTAATGATAATCGGAGCTGAGTATATCAGGGAGATGCCTAATATAACGAATTAACACAAGTGTCTACCAAGATAAAACATACAATAACATTGCCAAATACTAGATTACCTCAACGCAAGATTAATGAACCATAGCATCATATCAATATATAAATCTTAACACAAGTTTAGACTTGTTATTCTAGAGTTTGGGATTAACTTGTGTTAACAGAGAAGTAAAAGTGACTCTACCAAGCGTAACTGGTGTATGGCAATTGGTCCTACTGATTGGAAACGTCACGAAATCAATACACGGAAGTAATTCATCTTTTTTTTCTTTCGCCACCAGATATAATTCCGGGTTGATGAATGACATCGAAACTTCCTCTTGTTTCCGTTTCCGTCCAAGAGATTCATATAATCAAGTTGAAATGATATAAATAAATATGGAACTGACTCAATTCCAGCGAGAAATAACGAAGAGACGTAAATAAGAGAAAATAGATCGTCGTGAATGTAATCGACAGATATAACCACAATAATGACGGGTTACATTTTGTTGAATTATAACTTAAATGATATTGAACAATATAATTACATCATCTCTAACTAAAAAAAATACCAATTCTAACTTTAATTTCTTATGAATAACTTAACAAATACCTTTCCTAAGGAAATGGATTGGAATTAAACAAACACAACTACCCATGTCTATATACGACCCATAAGCACGACGGTATACGACCCTTGAGCACGACGGTACGATCCCTTAGCACGACGGTACGACCCCTTAGCACGACGATACGACCCTTTCTGTAAGACGATACGACCCTTGAGCACGACGGTACGACCCCTTAGCACGACGAGGACGTTATACGACCCTTATGTACGACATTACGACCCTTTAGCACGACGATACGACCTTGTACGACACCTAAATAGGGTCGATGTGTGAGGAAGGACTGGCAGCATTTAAACATGTGAAAAAAATGTTCACTAAATTATTTACAACTTGTGTTACTGTTAGCTAGGACATACTTCTCATAGAAGCGCAAAGAGCTGAGAGAGGAGGTCCAGAAGAGGGAGAGAAAGATGGTACGAGAACTGACAGCTGAGCTACAGGAGAGGACTGAAGGCATTAATTTCTACCCACCGTGGAAGAGAGA
>NC_092262.1:4017586-4075086 GCF_036320965.1 Panulirus ornatus | reverse complement strand
ACACATAAGCAGGTGTGTAAACACATGACTACACACACACACACACAACACACACACACACACACACACACACGTGTCCTTCATGACCCTAACTCACCTCATAATCTCATTAATCTCACCTCATAATCTCATTAATCTCACCTCATAATCTCATTATTCTTACCTCATAATCCCATTCATCTCACCTCATAATCTCATTAATCTCACCTCATAATCTCATTAATCTCACCTCATAATCTCATTATCTCACCTCATAATCTCATTAATCTCACCTCATAATCTCATTCATCTCACCTGTCTCACATACCTCTGATTAATCTGCATTCTCCAGTTGAAATCAGTAAGTCTAATTTCGCTCGTTAAAGGGAGTAATTACTGATCAATTAATGGTCAGTGGTGGAGGCAATTAATGGCAAGGGGAAGGGGGGAGGGGGAGGGGGCAATTAATTACTGGATTTTACTGACCCTCGCGTCCAATATGGGTGGAGCCTAATCAGTGGGGTCTACCACTGACGTGGAGTTTTGTGGGCGGAGCTTCATAAAATTGACCAATCAGGTCAGGTGTTATGGGTGACGCTTATGAGTCAACCAATAAGATACGTTGTTGTGGGCTTGGTTTGATCCCTAGACCAATAGCGATCGATATCTCATGTACTGAGTAATAAATTCGGATAACTGGGTGTAGCCGAAGGTGGGTGTGGTCTAATGGGATTGACCAATAGGAGTTACGACCTGTGGGTGGAGTCTTCACTACTGACCAATGGGGTGAGGGTAAATGGGCAGGGCCTAAGTGACAACAAAACGCGTAACATAACAAACGAGCCAATGGCTCTACCTCTTGGGCGTGGCTTAATGAATGGACGAATGGTATGTCTCATAGGAGGGCGTGGCCTGTAGCCTCACCAATGGGGTTCCATCTAATGGGTGTGACCTAATGAAAGTGACCCAGGATGACCTATTAACATTAAGGGAAAAGAGCCTAATTAATGGCATCCTATTAACACCGAGTGAGAAGGAATTGGTTAATGGTATTTACCTTCAATCAGCAGTTAATGGGTTGTTCTCTCATCTCCATACACAAGTCCTGCCGCATGGGACGACCTGTTCACCAAATAACAGATGAACAAAGATCACTAAACCATTGAACAACAGAAGATGAAGAAATCGGTTTAATAATTCACTATTAGGTAAACAACCAGACTATATAATTCATATAATGATAAGACCAATTGAATAATGATATACATACACAAGGTATACATTCACCATTAATACACTGCAGTCATACATTGGACAATTATACAATGCAGTCATACATGGAAGGAAAATACAATAAAAATACAATGAAGAGTCAGTTCACATGGATACATTATCTTCTCTGAAAAATTGTAAAAATCAAAATTGTTCTCTGGAAATTTTCTGACGTAGCTGAAAAAAAAATTAGAAAATCAACTAAATATATTTTTTCGCCTGACTTTTCTTTAAAAATTCACTGACAATCAGAACTTTATATAATATAACGAAAGGAACCTCGAACGTTGATTTCGAACGGTTACGACCCGGTTCGAAAATTTTTCGAACCACTTCCGCGAGGTGCACCCCGTTTTCTGAAGAAAACGATCTTTCAAATTCCGTCTTTCTAGTGGGTTCGAAGCCTTGTCTTCCCAGTGGGATCGAGGCCTTGTCCTCCCAGTGGGTTCGAAGCCTTGTCCTCCCAGTGGGTTCGAAGCCTTGTCCTCCCAGTGGGTTCGAAGCCTTGTACTCCCAGTGAGTTCGAAGCCCTGTTGTGAGTGGGTTAAAGGTTAAGGGAGAATGGGTTACAGGGGTCATGAGGTGAGGTTGGTCGCTGGTCACGACACGCCCACAGTGGGGGGTGGCGGGGGTGGAAGAGGGGGGGGGGCGGAGGTAAGCAATGGGGTTGTTAACACTGCTGGAGAAGTGTTGGGTTGGGGGGGGTGGGAGGTTACTGGTGCCGGTGGAGGAGGTGGAGTCATGGTGGTGGTGAAGAAGAAGAGGAAGAGGAGGAGGAGGAGGGGGAGGAGGAGGAGGAGGAGGAGGAGGAGGAGGAGGAGGAGGAGAAGAAGAAGAAGAAGAAGTAGAAGAAGGTTATTATCTGCACACCTGGAGTGGCTCTTCCTCCACATTCTTAGCCAGATTGGAATCAGAAGCCTTCCCCCCTCACACGCTCCCCGTATATCACATCTCCTCGATCATTTCTTCCCTCCCACTGCCCTAATGGGGACTCCCTCCCTCTCTCGGCTCCACAGACATCATTTCTACCACTCCTCTCGTGAGCTGGTTCAGTGTGTCCCACTCCTAATGAAGTGGACCCGTGGCTCGCGCTTGGCAGCTGCTTCCCACAGTTTTATTGATAGAGACCAACCATACGAGGGGTCACCGTTAAGTGACTTCCTCTTATGATTCGTCTTCACCTCTTCCTTCAACTTTTCTGCCTTCAATAGTCACGTCTACAACAACAACAACAACAACAACAACAACAACAACAATAATAAAAACATAAGAACCTTGAATTAATTTCCTGTGAATGAAGTGTCTCAAAATCTTCGTTTTTCCTTTCAATTCAGAAAGAAGAAACTGGTGAATGAAATGAAGAAAGTGAGGGAGGGAATGCCATCAAGTAACTAATGGAAAGAAGGAAGAAAACATACTTTGTGCTGGAGTGAATATCAGGGCTAAAGTAACTGGGTAGGAGAGGAGGGAAGTTATGATGGAGAAGACGAGAGTGGTGGAGAAGACAAGAGTGATGGAGACGAGAGTGTTGGAGAAGACGACAGTGGTGGAGAAGACGAGAGTGGTAGAGACGAGAGTGATGAAGAGGACGAGAGTGGTGGTGACGAGAGTGGTGGAGAGGACAAGAGTGATGGAGACGAGAGTGTTGGAGAAGACGACAGTGGTGGAGAAGACGACAGTGGTGGAGAGGACAAAAGTGGTGGAGAAGACAAGAGTGGTGGAGAGGACCAGAGTGGTGGAGGGGACGAGTACCACAGAATACCACAGTTTGTGGTATAAAGTGTGGGACGTGAACTGTGGTAATACAACGAAGTGATGGGGGATGGAAGATGATGGAAAGAGAAATAGATAAATGGATGAACAAGTGATGGAGTCAGGCCAACTGGAGACTAGAGGGAATCTGTTCATTTGTCTCCATCTACACAACCAACCCACCCATCATTTCCCCCCCAGAGATCTCAGGGGTCGTCTATCTCCACCCCCATTACCTGGGGAAGGGGAGGCGGGGGGTCGGTCTTCCACACACATACTCATGGACATGTACACAGACACTCTTACATACATGAATACATACTCACGCAGACGTAAGCATATATATATATATATATATATATATATATATATATATATATATATATATACACACACACACACGCGCGTGCATACATGCAGAGAGAGAGAGAGAGAGAGAGAGAGAGAGAGAGAGAGAGAGAGAGAGAGAGAGAGAGAGAGAGAGAGAGAGAGAGAGTCACCATTAAATAATCTCTAAAGAAATCAAAACGCTAAAGCGGACTGTACCTTCATATGAAAAATACGAGATGAAAAACACCTTAGCGCAGCTTTAGGAGATCGAAAACAACACAAGCTTTTAAACCAGCAATTAGGAAAGGTGACTAAGCAAACCATTTAACCCCCAAGGGAAAAAAGAAAACAGAATGAAAAGAACGTATAGAGAAACAGATGTTAGTTCGACAGAGGTGGTTATTTGGCCGACAACCAATCGTCATATGATTTATAGAAAGTATACGAACACTGAGCCGAGGATGCAACACGAAGACGCCAACGATAAAACAACAAAAACAGGTTTTATTTGGGTGTTTGAATTGTTTTATGACTCGTGGCTTTTCCCAGCCAGAGCCCCTCAATTCATAGTTCTTCAGCAAAATAAATAACTTTGGCTAAAAAAAGAAAAAAAAAATATTATCCGACATTAAACACACGTACGATAACTCTCCCGGAAGGTACGATCAAGACGTAAACATTGCATCGGCATACGATATCGGCGAAACAGCAGAAAATTGCTCAGCTTTTGTGTTGCCAGCAGCCCAGAGGAAAGAGCAATGAATCATACAATACCACCACAGAAGGGAACAGCAACCGCGTACGATATCAGCCAGAGAGAGAGAAAGAGTACGTGCGTGCGTGTGTGTGTGTGTGTGTGTGTACAGGGAAGAGTGTTGGCCGGGGTGACTGGGAACTATCGTACCTTGCGAATGCCTGGCCATCCATCCCACCAATGAAACTTCTATTACAAAAAAAAAAATATTGAAGACGCAGACGTAAAAAAATCTCTCATTCACTACCATATCTCTAATGATGTATACTCTCTTAGCCATATAAAGAAATAGTTATATAATGATCATATAAATAAAAATCAATGACAACAAGTCAATTTAGCTCCTGCTTGGCATTTTAGTAAGAAAGTCACACGTGTGTGGCTCCTCCTGGGCTCTCGGTGGCCCATATTCACATGGATGAGAGTCTCCGAACGAATCATTTAAAAATAAGCGAAACGTAGTCAAACTTTTGACTGCTGCTGGCAACGCGGCGGCATGAGTAACGCGGAGATGCTTAAAGACGAGATGAGTCTCGTTAACCTTCGTTCACAACCTTTACGTTTCGTTCCACTCGTGTCAAAACCTTTGTTTACTTTTAAAAGCGTATTCAGTGAACAACAAACATATCTATTCATAGGACTAGGAATCATATGGCTGATGACACTTGAACACAAAGGACATTGGCATCAGTTAGAGAGTAAAAGCTTAGAGTAATGAACAGTTTCAATGAGTGAATATATTTGAGATGGAAAAGTTGATAATGAATATATACGTGTTAGGCCCTCGGCCGACAGTAAACTCACAGCTGACCATGTGTGTGTGTGTGTGTGTGTGTACACCTGTCTGTTCGCCCATACCTACATAATCACCTATTCATAATTACATATTTTTACTGTACGGGGAGGGAGTTGTACACTGGTGGGGCCCCATCTCTTGTACTGTACGGGGAGGGAGTTGTACACTGGTGGGGCACCATCTCTTGTACTGTACGGGGAGGGAGTTGTACACTGGTGGGGCACCATCTCTTGTACTGTACGGGAGGGAGTTGTACACTGGTGGGGCACCATCTCTTGTACTGTACGGGGAGGGAGTTGTACACTGGTGGGGCACCATCTCTTGTACTGTACGGGGAGGGAGTTGTACACTGGTGGGGCACCATCTCTTGTACTGTACGGGAGGGAGTTGTACACTGGTGGGGCACCATCTCTTGTACTGTACGGGGAGGGAGTTGTACACTGGTGGGGCACCATCTCTTGTACTGTACGGGGAGGGAGTTGTACACTGGTGGGGCACCATCTCTTGTACTGTACGGGGAGGGAGTTGTACACTGGTGGGGCACCATCTCTTGTACTGTACGGGGAGGGAGTTGTACACTGGTGGGGCCCCATCTCTTGTACATTATCATCATGCAACTTACAATTTAAGTTATGTGTGCTGTCTATCATTTTCCATTCATTTACCTCTCTTACACTGTAAAAGTACTTATCTACATTTTTTTTCCTCACAAGTTTCTGCTTAATATCGTGTGTATGTGTGTGTGTGTGTGTGTGTGTGTGTGTGTGTGTGTGTGTGTGTGTGTGCAGCAATCTGATTCCTTCCAAAGCCTGAAATATCATCATCGAATCATACTTCAGATCAGCCAATTGTCCGTCTCTAACCCTCCCTCTCCAATCCACAGATGAGTGTGAATCCCAATCACTTATTCATTCTAATCTTACTGACACTTTATCTGACCCCCAGTCCCCACCCTACTTATAAAACTGAAATCCCAATCAAATATCATCATAAATATCAACGAATATCATCAAAATCTTCCACAGGAATATTCAATATCTCATAAGACGATTAGATAATCTTGTAAATGATATTCGTCTATACAAAACTGTAAATAAGGTATATAGCATTTGTATATAATCTTTCATTGCTTTTACAAATCCTATGCAATGACACAGTTGGTAGAAGGAAATATTCAGATTCTAAATCTTCATGTGAAATCTATTTACATGTCTATAATATTCAGCTTAGTAAACGATTTACACCATGTGTTTGGATGGTAATATGTACGTATGTTTATTGGTAGAATATCTGAATATTGATACAGATGTAAAACTGTGTTTGTCTTGCTAGAATATCTGAATATTAATACAGATGTAAAACTGTGTTTGTCTTGCTAGAATATCTGAATATTAATACAGATGTAAAACTGTGTTTGTCTTGCTAGAATATCTGAATATTAATACAGATGTAAAACTGTGTTTGTCTTGCTGAATATTTGTCTTGTGTATGGCTTAAACAAATGGTATGAAATGAGTTACGTGTTTTCTGAATATTTTCAACATCACGATATTTGGAAGTTAATGGAGAAGGTTGGAGAGAGTTGAAGGAAGTGAATGAAGTCGATTGAAGTCATCTAATGAAGCCACATTACGAGGATAAAGAATAATTGATCATTATAAAATTAATGGTATATTGAATGGGGCTAAGTTCAGAACCAATGGTGGTGATGTAGAAGAACAAATGATGGTGATATAGGGTAGAACAAATGGTGATGATATAGGATAGAACAAATGATGGTGATATAGGATAGAACAAATGGTGGTAATGTAGAAGAACAAATGATGGTGATATAGGATAGAACAAATGGTGATGATATAGGATAGAACAAATGATGGTGATATAGGATAGAGCAAATGGTGGTTATATAGAACAGAACAAATGGTGGTGATATAGAATAGAACAAATGATGATGATATAGGATAGAACAAATGGTGGTGATATAGGAGATGAGAAACTGTGTTCACTGGAGCTGAGCTAATGGAGGAAATGAATGGGTATCATTCAATGGGCAGTCTTCAATGGGTTCGAGGTATCAGCAAACCCAGGCACGTACAGATGGATTCCTTCACTGGTCGTGAATAACTTACATTCACTAGACGTGAATGATAAATAGAGGCGAGTTTATGAATCAGTTAACTACATACTGGTCCTCTTTTCTTTTTTTCTAAACATGTTGGGGGGGGGGGGAATAATAATTTGAGACCATTCATCCTGTCACCAGCTCTCTCTCTCTCTCTCTCTCTCTCTCTCTCTCTCTCTCTCTCTCTCTCTCTCTCTCTAGTCTCTCTCACACACACACATACAGACACAGTCCAAAATTTCTATATCTATTTTCTGCTTTAGAAGTCCTCTCATCAAACCTGTTCAAAACTTCGGTTTGTAGACAAAGTATATATATATATATATATATGTATATATATATATATATATATATATATATATATATATATATATATATATATATATATTTGCGTGTGTGGACGTGTATGTATATACATGTGTATGTGGGTGGGTTGAGCCATTCTTTCGTCTGTCTCCTTGCGCTGCCTCGCTAACGCGGGAGACTGCGACAAAGTAGAATAAAATAAATAAAAATACATACATCAATCACAAGAAGAACAATATGAGAACAATAACAGAACCAGACCCCAACAAGGGCGTGGCAATAACGAGCGATCTCTCTCTCTCTCTCTCTCTCTCTCTCTCTCTCTCTCTCTCTCTCTCTTAATGACAATCTTTGTTTAATTGAAGCCATAAAACACCCAATTAAGTCGTCCAACTACACAATTCACAACGGGTAGTTCAATAACCACGTATCTCAGTCTGGTAATTAATCAAAGGTCTTGGTCGTCGTTGGGTTGTTAAGGGTGTGGTTCAGAGAGTAGACTGTCTACTGGACCAATGAACTAATGGGGTGGGGAATATCTAGTAGAGGAATATTAGAGATAGGATATCTACGATATTCGATTAGATTTGAGTCTTTTCTTAACGTTGTGGCCAAACGTCCCACTGTCTTGGCTCTGTTGAGACTGGAGGACGATTGAATATCGAGGAAATGAACACACGAAGAAAATACTCGGGGTGTCATATCAGGGTATGAATATTCACGATATTTGGACAGAATATTCAGTTCGTGCATCGAGGAAATGGACACACGAAGGAAATATCCGAGGTGTCAATATTAGGGTGTGGATATTCGCGATACTTGGGCAGAATATTCAGTTCGTGCATGGAGAGGGCCAAGTGTCTCTCTATTGGTTCTATGAGGGCGATATTCATAGACCTATGGATAGACTATCTATCAGGGAAAACGAGTAGATTAACGCAATATTCCGTGGAGAAAGTATTCATGGTGGAATATCCAGAATATCTGACCCGGCTTCTTGTTTCTACAAGCAGAAGGAACAGATGTCTCTCTCTCTCTCTCCAACACCCGGCCACACACACACACACACACACACACACACACAGCGACCACCTCGCCTCTCCCCCAACATTCTCTCCATCTTGCTCCTAACCACCACTCCCTCCTCCAACACACACACACACACACACACACACACACACACCCCTGACCCTCCCCAAGAACCCCCCTCACCCCCTCTCCTCCCCATCCCCCAACCTCGTGACCCCAGAACACCCACCCCACACCCCCCCCTACTCTACCCCCACCACCCCAGCCAGCCCAGGGCCCCCTTCCCCCCCTCCCCCCCACACCCCCACAAGCCGCTGGCGTCTGAGTGTCGCCAAGCCCAAATGTGGGAGGCAGGTGTAGCGAGGGCGTTCCATGAGCAGCATACTAATTCCTCTGCATTCGCGTGGGGGGGGGGGGGGGAGGGGAGAGGGGGAGAGGGGTGGCTCAACCCTGGGGGGGAGGGGGAGGGAGAGGGAGAAGGGGGAGAGGGAAGGGGGCGGATGAAGGGGGGAGATGGAAGGGAGAGAGGGGTGGCTCAACCCTGGGGGGGGGAGGGAGAGAAAGGGGGGCAGATGAGGGGGGGAAAGAGAGGGGTGGCTCAACCCTTGGGGGGTGGATGGTAGGGGGAGGGCCCCCCACCATCTCCCTAGCAGGGTGGGCCGGGAAATTTCTACTACCATTTGCTCCCTGACCCACCCAGGGAGCTGATCGTGTCAGGGTGGGACTGACCCACCCAGGGAGATGATGCTGATAGACTGGCAGCTATTCCCTCAGTTGATAGACTGGCAGCTATTCCCTCAGTTAATAGACTGGCAGCTATTCCCTCAGTTGATAGACTGGGAGCTATTCCCTTAATTTCCGATCTATTCACCTTTATCACCTTCCCTACAGCCAGTGTCTGGGAATAGAGGCTGTTAACGAATGGAGGCACGAGACTTAAATTGTTTTATTCTTATAATTTGGGAGTTTAGGGGAACCATGTAATCACCTGGTTATCATTTTGGCTAGTTTCTAGTTCAGAGAGAGAGAGAGAGAGAGAGAGAGAGAGAGAGAGAGAGAGACACTAGTTATCATATGATCGCTACAAAACACAGGAGATTTCAAATTTCAAACTAAAAAAATGAATTGTGACTTTTTTTTTCTACTTTGCAAAATTTAAATTTGCAATTTCTTTTTTTCATTTTTGCAAATATAGAATTTAAAATTGCTAAAAAAAATCATTTTTGCAAATAAGAAATTCAAATTTGCTAAAAAAAAACATCATTTTTGCAAATATGAAATATAAATTTGCTATTTTTTTTCATTTTTGCAAATATAAACTTTAGATTTGATAAAAAAATTTTCATTTTTGCAAATATGAAATTTGAATTTGCTGAACAAAATTTCATTTTTGCAAATATGAAATTTAAATTTGCTATTTTTTTCATTTTTGCAAATATGAAATTTAAATTTGCTAATTTTTTTGGCAACTTTGGAATTGGCACAATTTTTTTTTCTTACTGCATTCTGTTAGAGGTCATGTCTCTCATATCTTTATCATGTGATACACAGAACACAATTAATGCAAACATAATCATATATATATGATAATTATAATAGAATTATCCAATCCATTAATCAAATACTTATTTACTGTTGCCATATTACGTTCACTCACTAATTTGCATACGGAACTATTTTTTGTGAACATATTCACAGAATATCTTAGAATACTGGATTGACTGAATATCTTAGAATATTGGACTGACTTGATATCTTAGAATATTGGATTGACTTGATATCTTAGAATACTGGATCTACTGAATATAGAATACTTAACTGACTGGAATCTTAGAATATTTGACTGACTGAATATCTTAGAACATTGGACTAACTGAATATCTTAGAATATTTGACTGACTGAATATCTTAGAACATGGGACTGACTGAATATCTTAGAATATTGGACTGACTCAATACCCAGAATAACTGACTGACTCAGATATTCTCTAGCATGTTTTTGTTTATTGTATTTAAAGATGATAATTAATTGCGTCTCTTGGAGTTTAATGGAAGAATCAATGCTTGGGCCAAGCCACACGCGGGGTTCGAACCTTCTCAGCCCGCCCAACCTGGGTTAAAGCCGCCCATAAGCCACCCACACTGGGTTAGTGCCGCCCACAACCCACCCACACTGGGTTAATACCGCCTACAACTTACCCACACTGGGTTAGTGCCGCCAACAAGCCACCCACCCAGTCGGACGACCTCGTTCACCCATAACTACCCATTAGCCCTTTGTCAGCTGTTGGCAGTCCCCCCAACGCCTCCCCACGCCCTATGGCTGGTGTTAACCGCGCCCACAGCAGCCCATCGCACGCCCACTCCCACGCCCATCGCTGGCCAGAGGGGCGACCTGTATGCCAAAAATCATCATACTCAGGTGATTATAACCCTGCATTCATTATACTCAGGTTATACATGTGGGTGGGTTTGGGGCCATTCTTTCGTTTGTTTCCTTGCGCTACCTCGCTAACGCGGGAGACAGCGACAAAGTATGATAATAAAGAAAAAGAAAAAAAGAGTATATATATATATATATATATATATATATATATATATATTTTTTTTTTTTTTTATACTTTGTCGCTGTCTCCCGCGTTTGCGAGGTAGCGCAAGGAAACAGACGAAAGAAATGGCCCCACCCCCCCCCCCCCATACACATGTACATACACACGTCCACACACGCAAATATACATACCTACACAGCTTTCCATGGTTTACCCCAGACGCTTCACATGCCTTGATTCAATCCACTGACAGCACGTCAAACCCTATATATATATATATATATATATATATATATATATATATATATATATGTATATCATGGGTTGATTAGAAAGGGTAGTGAGTGGTGGGATGAAGAAGTAATATTATTAGTGAAAGAGAAGAGAGAGGCATTTGGACGATTTTTGCAGGGAAATAATGCAATTGAGTGGGAGATGTATAAAAGAAAGAGGCAGGAGGTCAAGAGAAAGGTGCAAGAGGTGAAAAAGAAGGCAAATGAGAGTTGGGATGAGAGAGTATCATTAAATTTTAGGGAGAATAAAAAGACGTTTTGGAAGGAGGTAAATAAAGTGCGTAAGACAAGGGAGCAAATGGGAACTTCAGTGAAGGGGGCTAATGGAGAGGTGATAACAAGTAGTGGTGATGTGAGAAGGAGATGGAGTGAGTATTTTGAAGGTTTGTTGAATGTGTTTGATGATAGAGTGGCAGATATAGGGTGTTTTGGTCGAGGTGGTGTGCAAAGTGAGAGGGTTAGGGAAAATGATTTGGTAAACAGATAAGAGGTAGTAAAAGCTTTGCGGAAGATGAAAGCCGGCAAGGCAGCAGGTTTGGATGGTATTGCAGTGGAATTTATTAAAAAAGGGGGTGACGGTATTGTTGACTGGTTGGTAAGGTTATTTAATGTATGTATGATTCATGGTGAGGTGCCTGAGGATTGGCGGAATGCTTGCATAGTGCCATTGTACAAAGGCAAAGGGGATAAGAGTGAGTGCTCAAATTACAGAGGTATAAGTTTGTTGTGTATTCCTGGTAAATTATATGGGAGGGTATTGATTGAGAGGGTGAAGGCATGTACAAAGCATCAGACTGGGGAAGAGCAGTGTGGTTTCAGAAGTGGTAGAGGATGTGTGGATCAGGTGTATGCTTTGAAGAATGTATGTGAGAAATACTTAGAAAAACAAATGGATTTATATGTAGCATTTATGGATCTGGAGAAGGCATATGATAGAGTTGATAGAGATGCTCTGTGGAAGGTATTAAGAATATATGGTGTGGGAGGCAAGTTGTTAGAAGCAGTGAAAAGTTTTTTATCGAGGATGTAAGGCATGTGTACGTGTAGGAAGAGAGGAAAGTGATTGGTTCTCAGTGAATGTAGGTTTGAGGCAGGGGTGTGTGATGTCTCCATGGTTGTTTAATTTGTTTATGGATGGGGTTGTTAGGGAGGAGCAAGTATGCAGTCTGTTGTGGATGAGAGAGCTTGGGAAGTGAGTCAGTTGTTGTTCGCTGATGATACAGCTCTGGTGGCTGATTCATGTGAGAAACTGCAGAAGCTGGTGACTGAGTTTGGTAAAGTGTGTGAAAGAAGAAAGTTAAGAGTAAATGTGAATAAGAGCAAGGTTATTAGTACAGTAGGGTTGAGGGTCAAGTCAATTGTGAGGTAAGTTTGAATGGAGAAAAACTGGAGGAAGTGAAGTGTTTTAGATATCTGGGAGTGGATCTGGCAGCGGATGGAACCATGGAAGCGGAAGTGAATCATAGGGTGGGGGAAGGGGCGAAAATTCTGGGAGCCTTGAAGAATGTTTGGAAGTCGAGAACATTATCTCGGAAAGCAAATATGGGTATGTTTGAAAGAATAGTGGTCTCAACAATGTTGTATGGTTGCGAGGCGTGAGCTATGGATAGAGTTGTGCGCAGGAGGGTGGATGTGCTGGAAATGAGATGTTTGAGGACAATATGTGGTGTGAGGTGGTTTGATCGAGTAAGTAATGTAAGGGTAAGAGAGATGTGTGGAAATAAAAAGAGCGTGGTTGAGAGAGCAGAAGAGGGTGTTTTGAAATGGTTTGGTCACATGGAGAGAATGAGAGAGGAAAGATTGACCAAGAGGATATATGTGTCAGAGGTGGAGGGAACGAGAAGTGGGAGACCAAATTGGAGGTGGAAAGATGGAGTGAAAAAGACTTTGAGTGATCGGGGCCTGAACATGCAGGAGGGTGAAAGGCGTGCAAGGAATAGAGTGAATTGGAACGATGTGGTATACCGGGGTCGACGTGCTGTCTAAGGATTGAACCAGGGCATGTGAAGCGTCTGGGGTAAACCATGGAAAATTCTGTGGGGCCTGGATGTGGAAAGGGAGCTGTGGTTTCGGTGCATTATTACATGTCAGCTAGAGACTGAGTGTGAACGAATGTGGCCTTTGGTGTCTTTTCCTAGCACTACTTCGCACACATGAGGGGGAGGGGGTTGTTATTCCATGTGTGGCGAGGTGGCGATGGGAATAAATAAAGGCAGACAGTATGAATTATGTACATGTGTATATATGTATATGCCTGCGTGTGTATATATACGTATACATTGAGATGTATAGGTATGTATATTTGCGTGTGTGGACGTGTGTGTATATACATGTGTATGTGGGTGGGTTGGGCCATTTTTTCGTCTGTTTTCCTTGCGCTACCTCGCTAAAGCGGGAGACAGCGACAAAGCAAAATAAATAAATAAATAAACATATATATATCACGATCACAACGAAGATTTACAGAGTTTTAAATTACATGGTATCTAGGAGGCCATATAGAATGCCATGGTTACCTAATTGCTTTGTTAAGATGGAACGCTGGATAGTAATTAGTTTGGGCTTCAATTAGCCCATGAAGGAGAGGATAGTTTAATGGATAGTGGGTTGTGATTGGTGGGTTGTAAGTGGTTATACTGATGGGTAGGTTACAAGGATGGGATTAAGATGGTGGAGGCTAAGAAGAGGGTTCTAGGATGAGAGGTATTGTGGACATGGGATTAAAAGGGATCTCTCTCTCTCTCTCTCTCTCTCTCTCTCTCTCTCTCTCTCTCTCTCTTTCTCTAGTCTATACATCATATCACATGATTTCAACTCAGACTCCAAAATCTCCACTCTCACTCACTCTCTCTCTCTCTCTCTCTGACTCTCTCTCTCTCTCTCTCTCTCTCTCTCTCTCTCTCTCTCTCTCTCTCACTATTCCGGGAGCGTCACCATGAATATTCAGAGTGCGGTCATGTAGCCGACAAGGTAAGGTAGCCCAGTGTCCACCCCAGCCACCACTAGACGTCCCCCACCACCACCACAGACCCCAGACCCCACCCCAGACCCCCAGGGTCTATCATCACAATGTATAACAACAACAACAACAACAACAACAACCCCAAAACGTCAACCACAGTCTAAATCTCTCTCTCTCTCTCTCTCTCTCTCTCTCTCTCTCTCTCTCTCTCTCTCTATCTATCTATCTATCTATCTATCTACCTATCTATCTATCTATCTATCTATCTATCTCTAACATCTTTTCATGAACATCTGACACCTTCTAATGCCATAGAATCCCCAATCCAAAACTGAATTATACACTTTTTTTTTCTAAAACTATTTCAATATCTAAAAATCATGAAATCGTTCAAAATCAATTGGTCAACATCAGGATCTGTTCATAATGGTTAACGAGGAATGGGGCTGAAACGATCGTTAGGGTTGCCCAGTTTCCTCTCCCCCCCCCAACATCATTACCCAGGTCACATGTTAGTCCAAAAGGGTCGTTTTTAAAGGTTGCCTATAGTTTCCCAGGTCACGTGTCTGTCCAAACAGCTTGGTTACTAACACAAACAAACCCCTCAACACAAACAATGGAACAAGCAAACAGAAAATACATCTTATACAGACGATAATATGAAAACTAGAAATGGGGGATGTGATCAAGCGAAACAAACTTCTTCAACCACCTATCTAGCAATGATTTTCATTATAGTTTGACAGTTTTGGCAGAAAGTATAAGAATTAAGGACACACACACACACACACACACACACACACACACAGCAAGCCAAGCCGTGGTGAGCGCGAAAGCCACGCCTCTGAGCAGCTAGAAACACTGCTTCACAAGGTTCACCGCTTCACTTAAGACGTGATCTCCCACTTCCAACGCTTTGCCGACTCCAGAATTACCTCTATTTTGAATACCAAATATCCACGCGTCGGCCAACACAACGCCCAAGATACAATCAGGTGCTGAAAAGCAGGAGAAACTAACTTTATTCTGGGAGTCTTGGAAGAGAGTTCGGGGCTTCGAAGCTTCGTCCGGTTGATGAATGAACACGTTGATGCCACGATGATTTCTAAGGTTTATTTGTCTGCCGGATGGATGACGGTGGTAGAGATGGACGCCCAGATGGATGACGGTGGTAGAGATGGACACCCAGATGGATGACGGTGGTAGAGATGGACGCCCAGATGGATGACGGTGGTAGAGATGGACGCCCAGATGGATGACGGTGGTAGAGATGGACACCCAGATGGATGACGGTGGTAGAGATAGACGCCCTGATGGATGACGGTGGTAGAGATGGACACCCAGATGGATGAGCAGCAGAGATGGACACCCAGATGGATGAGCAGCAGAGATGGACACCCAGATGGATGAGCAGAAGGTTATAGAACATGAGGGATGCAACGATTCACGTTCACGATGAATTCAAATTACCGTTTCGGAGAGTCGGAATGTTGATGGATGAGCGGGTGTTGGCTTCGTCACCACAGCTTCAGAAGCTCATTGGCATTCTGAGTCGAAGAAAATGACTCAGGACGTCTCGAGACTGATAGATGAATCCATATGAACTTCTAACATTCTAACATTCCCAGCTTCTGGTTCACTTCAGGTAATCGAACCATCACACCACTGCCTTAATCAGCTGACGAACCAACGAATACCTGTTTCGAGACGTGTCGTATGAAGCATCACGAATCATCCAACACATGTTCCGAACCATCCCTTATAAACCATCACGAATCACCCAACACATGTTTCGAAACATCCCTTATGGACCATCACGAATAAATCAACACCTGTTTCAAAACATCTCGTATACACACATCACGAATCACCCAACACATGTCTCGAACCATCCCTTATGAACCATCACGAATAAATCAACACCGAATCACCCAACACATGTCTCGAACCATCCCTTATGAACCATCACGGATAAATCAACACCGAATCACCCAACACATGTCTCGAACCATCCCTTATGAACCCTCCGACGTCTTCAGGGACTCCAGGCGCCGCCAGGACTCCCCACGGATCCTTCCAGTGACCTCGGCTTGACCCCCCCAGGCTCCTTAAGATGGGTCCGGGAGGCAGTTACTTGCTGGGCTAACCTAACCTGCCGTTAGCTTGGCCTTCACTCGTGTGGGCCAAAGACCAAGAAGGTGACACGCCCCTACCTGACCCCGCCCTACAGGCGAGGTCACGGGTGAGACTCCGTCAGCAGACGGGTGGGGGGGGAGGGGGGTTGGTAGGTGGGTTGGTTCCGGTGCCGTGCCGTGCCAAGCCAACCAGCAAGTGTCGAAACGCTGGTTCGAATCCACCTCTCTCTCTCTCTCTCTCTCTCTCTCTCTCTCTCTCTCTCTCTCTCTCTCTCTCTCTCTCTCTATCTATCTATCTATCTATCTATCTCCAGGCATCACACAACACATAGATTCATCTGCCAGGCAGCAATCATAGCGACATAGAAACCGTCTCTCTATTTCTGTACCATAATAGAATGATAGATTCATCTACCAGGCTGCAAGCTCAGCGACATAGAAACCGTCTCTATATATACCTTTATAGAATGCAAGTATATATAGACCATACGGAAGACTAACTTACTGAATATCAGAGTATTTGAGCGAGTGTTAACTTGTTTATAATGTTAATATGATGTTAAACGGGAGTAAATCTTACGAAAAATTGGGGTAGAAATGTAACTAATACGAGGATAAACTGTTAAATGATTGCTGATTGCCAAACTAGACGCGGATATTGTTAGATATTGTGGAAATGCATTGTTTAATTCGATCTACTCTGAGAGAACATGTGTGGAAATTACTGTCAAAATGGGAGAAGAGATTGTATGATAAGACAGTTAGGTTTCAAAGTTGATACGAAAGGAGTTAGACATGAGAAAGAAAATTTGTTAAAAGAGTGAGTTAGTTACCAAACTGTATGTTTAATTGGTTTAATGAGAGGAAATTGTTAAATGAGTAGGATGACTATTAAGATAGACTTGCAAATAGATATTTGTGTACCATCGAACTATCAAAAAAGCACAGTTAAAAATGGTTGAGGACATTGTTGAATCTATATAAGAAAAATGTCATTAATCAACCACTACATCAAATAAAAATCGAAGTCTACTTTAGTAACAACCTAATCAAAGCAAGATAACACTTTAACACGACTAGCATAACTAATAAAGATGAATAAAAATGATATTTAATCACAATCTTTTTCTTTACTGACCTTAGACTTACCTTAGGCCAATCACTGAAGACATATAGACGTAAGACATTATTAGTAAACACTCAAAAAACCTCTTAAAAGGACTCAAATATGCCTTGGTTCGGTCGCGTGGCTGTTGCAGACGACACACCTGAACGAGTTTCGACGTGGTATCTTTCTTGTATGCAAATGAACCCGAGAAAGAGAGGCATGAAGGTAGAAGAAAACATTGCCTATAACCAGACAGACAACTGTCCCACGTGTGGGATGTGGTGTTCGCCAGTGTTGCCCCCTCAGTGTAACAGTGGCAGACATGTCCCCTAGCAAGAGGAGGATGGGATAGATAGATAGATAGACAGATAGACAGATAGATAGATAGATAGATGGATAGATAGATAGATAGATCGATCGATAAATGGATAGATAGATAGATAGGTAGATAGTAGATAGATAGATAGAGGAGCATTAAGGTATATAGGTTTAATCTTGCCCCATGTCTTACATGGGGATATGGCTAGTATGTGTGTGTGTGTGTGTGTGTGTGTGTGTGTGTGTGTGTGTGTGTGTGTGTGTGTGTGTGTGTGTCGTGTATAGCAATCGGGGAATTTTCAAGAGAGGAAATGGGTCCATGTCCCATCCCTGGGACATGGGATATATATTGCTCAGGGTTTGGTTATACGTCGGTAGGAGGTCGGGGTCAGTTCACACTGGTCGGGGTCAGTACACACTGGTCGGGGTCAGTACACACTGGTCGGGGTCAGTACACACTGGTCGGGGTCAGTACACACTGGTCGGGGTCAGTACACACTGGTCGGGGTGGAGTAGAGAGAGGGAAGGGGGGGTTCGAACGAGTCGTGTTAGGATAACGAGTCTTACCAGCAAAATCAATGGGGTACTTTTCAGCCACGCCCTGGAGAGAGAGAGAGAGAGAGAGAGAGAGAGAGAGAGAGAGAGAGAGAGAGAGAGAGAGAGAGAGAGAGAGAGAGAGCTTGAATACATGATTGAGATTGAAATTGATGATCGTGGGGACGTGTAGAGGCAAGTGGAGGAGAGGCCGTTTATATATATATATATATATATATATATATATATATATATATATATATATATATATATATATATTGGAAAGTATCACAATTTTGCGTGTGATCAAGATATTCCTATGAGTCCACGGGGAAAATCAAACACGATAAGTTCCCAAGTGCACTTTCGTGTAATAATCACGTCATCAGGGGAGACACAAGAGAGAAATATAACAGTCAGTCGATATAAATCGAAGAGACGAAGCTAGGACCAAATGGCGTCCTAGCTTCGTCTCTTCGTTGTATATCAACTGACTGTTATATTCCTCTCTTGTGTCTCCCCTGATGACGTGATTATTACACGAAAGTGCACTTGGGAACTTATCGTGTTTGATTTTCCCCGTGGACTCATATAAATATATATAAATGGGAAGATTTAAGACACGAGACAAGAAGAAAAAAATAATGGGTAAAGGAGCTTAATAGGGAGAGAATGGGAGCCGATAAATAATGGGGTAGGCAGGACAAGGCTAAGATGGGAGGGGAGTGGGAGGGAGGGGAGGAGGGAGGAGATGGTTGAGTAACGGAGGGGCCCCGCCCTCTGGGAGAGGCTGGGAGAGTAGGAAGAGGAAGGGAGAGTTGCTGAGTGAGAGTGGTAGCTGTGCTTTAGAAAATGGGGGAATGGAGTGTGTGTATAATCACGTGTTTGTCATCATTGTTTGTACTGTACCGGGTGAGGGTTGTGCACTGCTGGGGGCACCATCTCTTGTACATTATCTATTATCTTTAACAAATTCAACATTTCATGTGTGTGTGTGTGTGTGTGTGTGTGTGTGTGTGTGTGTGTGTGTGTGTGTGTGTGAAATAGAAAAGGCCTTCAGAAGAACTGATAGGTAAAAAGATAATGTAGATGGATAGAGTAGATAAGTATATATATATATATATATATATATATATATATATATATATATATATATATATATATATATATATATATATATATATTCAAGAACACATAGATATCTCGTTAGAAAAGTTAGATAGAGGCATAGATACAGAGGTGGATGGATAGACAGGTGGGTACAGAAAGAGAGAGAGAGAGAGAGAGAGAGAGAGAGAGAGAGAGAGAGAGAGAGAGAGAGAGAGAGAGAGAGAGAGAGAGAGAGAGACGAGACGAGACCACGCCCTTCAGGTCTGACCACTGCTGGTTTTGTCCAGGTCTCACAGCCAGACGTACGTAGTTCCGTGTGTGTGTGTGTGTGTGTGTGTGTGTGCGTCTTCCTGGACACAGGAGAAGGGCGTGTCCCTCAGCCGAACACATGGACGCTATGAGATGTCTCCACTACCCCTCACCCCCAACCCCCCAGCTGGGCTAAAGATAAGACCACAAATCCTCATTAAAAGCATCGAACGCCACTCCAGTAATATATCCTCTTATCTGATAGTGAGAGAGAGAGAGTTATATAGCATCAGACTCCCTATGGATTCCCTATAGAAACATAACCCATCACTCGTCCCTCTCAATCCCACGTAGGTTCAAAGTCAGGCGAAATGTGCCGTATGAGTAAACAAAGCGGCGGATGATATCCTCCATGTTTATACACAGATTCTTTATTTACATCGATTTTAAAAGTATCAGAAAACTCATTAGTACGACCTATTATCAACGAGTAAACTCAATAATCGCTTGACTACATAATATTATTCTATTCTGTCAATTTAATTGAAAATTCCAAATAAGTAACGTGCTTAATTTTCCAAAATGCTTCATAAATTATATCTTACAATGGATCTTTAAAAAGGATTTTGGCTCATCTGATTGTTACATGGCGGAGTCTGACGAGTCTGTATCGTGTAACAAGAGAGGTCAAGTGAGGTGCATGACCTGTACTGACCCGGGTCACGGTATCTATCCATTGTTCAAATATCTGGAGAAAAATGTGAAAAACTGCGATATAAGGAAACACTAAGTTCAGCATATATATATCTATATCTATATATATATATATATATATATATATATATATATATATATATATATATATAACCACAGCTCATGGGTGTGGTCCCTTTAAACTCGTACAACAAAATTGCATAACACTTTACACCCCCTAGAGTTTCGAACCGGGAACTTTTGAACTGACATACATCCCCACGCGAGGCAATACACGATAACCAAATGACTTCCTGATATGATAAGGGAAGGACGTTAGAGAAGACAACAAGAGGATGAAACAAGAGATAAAGATGGGGTTCAGAAACCAACATAGACTTACAGAACTTCTTAAGTTCCACCAAAAAGGTTACTCATCGAATCATTTTCTCTCTCTAAAAAAAAAAAAAAAAATATGGTAAAAGTTCTTCTGTTCATCATGTTGATACACAATGTGTTCTTCTTCAATGTCTTTATGGCTATCTGGTACACAACCCCTCGTTCCGTTTTCTGTAGCACATCATCTCAATATTGGAGAAATTATTCTGTTCGCCATCAGGTCAGGTCACTCCCCCGGGGCAGGTCAGAGGTCAAGGGTGGAGGCGTCCCGTATACAACTCTCTATTCTTCTCTAATGGCAATATGTTGTTGCCAGGACCAGGGCAGTTTGGGCGACAGTGTTCCAAACGTTGACCTGTGACCTCGAATGTCTTGTTGCGATGCTGGTATATATATATATATATATATATATATATATATATATATATATATATATATATATATATATATATATATTTTTTTTTTTTTTTTTTTTTTTTTTCATACTATTCGCCATTTCCCGCGATAGCGAGGTAGCGTTAAGAACAGAGGACTGGGCCTTTGAGGGAATACCCTCACCTGGCCCCCTTCTCTGTTCCTTCTTTTGGAAAATTAAAAGAAAAAAAAAAAAACGAGAGGGGAGGATTTCCAGCCCCCCGCTCCCTTCCCTTTTAGTCGCCTTCTACGACACGCAGGGAATACGTGGGAAGTATTCTTTCTCCCCTATCCCCAGGGGATATATATATATATATATATATATATATATATATATATATATATATATATATATATATATATATATATATATATTCCTATGAGTCCACTGGGAAAATGAAACACGTTAAGTTCCCAAGTGCACTTTCGTGTAATAATCACATCATCAGGGCAGACAAAAGAGAGAAGTAAACAGTATACAACGAAGAGACGTAGCTAGGACGCCATTTGGTAAACATGCGATTGTCCAAGACAGACAACGAGCGTTCATAAACTTATCACTTTTCAAATTTTATCAACAATAAAGTTGTCTGTCTTGGACAATCGCATGTTTACCAAATGGCGTCCTAGCTTCGTCTCTTCGATGTATATAAACTGACTGTTATATTTCTCTCTTGTGTCTCCCCTGATGGTGATGTGATTATTACACGAAAGTGCACTTGGGAACTTATCGTGTTTCATTTTCCCCGTCGACTCATAGGAATATCTTGATCACGCGCAAAATTGTGATCCTTTCCAATATATATATATATATATATATATATATATATATATATATATATATATATATATAGATAGATAGATAGATAGATAGATAGAGAGAGAGAGAGAGAGAGAGAGAGAGAGAGAGAGAGAGAGAGAGAGAGAGAGAGAGAGAGAGAGAGAGAGAGAGAGAGTGTCATGGTGTGGAGATAAGGGCGTAACCCCGACAAGACTGGGTCACCCACAAGGCAAAATGACCTTTCGGGTTGTGGTCCCAGCCTTTACCCTGAGAAACAAGGGGAGGTCAGGTCAAAAGAGCATGGAAGAAACAGGGTATTGAAACAAGTTGAAACAAGACCCTTAGGGAGCAGGGCCATGAAAACATAGGGACTGATGAATGATAAGCCTCACACTTCATGCTACTTCAGAGAGCCTCGATGTGAAGTCAGACTCTTCCTTCATAACGAAGTGAGGTCAGGATCTTCCTTCATAACGAAGTGAGGTCAGGATCTTCATTCATAACGAAGTGTGAAGTCAGACTCTTCCTTCATAATGAAGTGTGAAGTCATGATCTTCCTTCATAACGAAGTGAAGTCAGGATCTTCCTTCATAAAGAAGTGTGAAGTCATGATCTTCCTTCATAACGAAGTGAAGTCAGGATCTTCTTTCAAAACGAAGTGTGAAGTCTGGATCTTCCTTCATAACGAAATGAAGTCAGAGAGAGACTCGTGATTGAAATGAGTCTGAAGTCAGTTCAGACCTTTGAACACGACGGTACAACCCTTGAGCACGACGGTACGACCCTTGAGCGCGACGGTATACGACCCTTGAGCACGACGGTACGACCCTTGAGCACGACGGTATACGACCCTTGAGCACGACGGTACGACCCTTGAGCACGACGGTACGACCCTTGAGCATGACGGTATACGACCCTTGAGCACGACGGTACGACCCTTGAGCACGACGGTATACGACCCTTGAACACGACGGTATACGACCCTTGAGCACGACGGTATACGACCCTTGAACACGACGGTATACGACCCTTGAACACGACGGTATACGACCCTTGAACACGACGGTATACGACCCTTGAGCACGACGGTATACGACCCTTGAACACGACGGTATACGACCCTTGAACACGACGGTATACGACCCTTGAACACGACGGTATACGACCCTTGAGCACGACGGTATACGACCCTTGAACACGACGGTATACGACCCTTGAGCACGACGGTATACGACCTTTGGATATGATGGCCTGACCTTTGACCCTGACCCATCGTGCTGAAAAAGGCTGAAAGTGAACTTAAGTTCTGTAGGAAAATATGCCTTTTCTATGATCCGAAAGAACGAACGGGCCATCAGAGCTTCGATTGAGGCCACTGCTTGTTACCTCCCCCAGGCGAACTACCCATCACACTCGTTCCATAACATGCCAGTGAACCCATTCTCCCACTGAGCAACAAGCAAGTGAGAAGAAAAACCACACGAAATGGACTGAAATAATCCCAGAGCTCACTGAAAGGAGACTGAAGTGAGCGAAGACGTGAGAAAATTGAATTCTTTCAGATGTGTCGGAGATGTAAGGGCATCTAGGATGTTATCTAGATAATCTAGATAATCTAGAACTTCTTGCCCTCCTAGGCTCCTCCTGTACTAGTAAGGTTCATAAACCGGCTCTCGAGGGGTCAGGTCAAACCTCCTCAAGGATAGAGGGATGTTAAGATGTGGGTTTAAGAAGGAGGGGTCAAAGACGGACGAGCGGGGGAGAGAAATGTACATTTGAGACACTTCAAGAGGGAAGTCCTTGGGAATTAGAATTGGGAAGTGGGAGGATGTAAAGGACTTTTAAATGACCTCGAGGTCAGACTATAGTAGGACTCATGGTTCCTATTGCCTCCTTCTTAATCCTACAGAGGGGGCACATGATGCATGGCTGCTACACACATATGTACTGGGGTATATGTAACTACATAATTTGACCCAGTGGACAATATCTTAATTATTTTTTTTGGGAGGGGAGGCGCCTAAATAGTTGAGATTTTGATTGCTATCCAAACAATTTGAAGAGAAGATCCCTAAATTTGCGTTGCTTTCAACAGACATCTTACAAGTGGGCAGCAGAAGGCGTATGGAGCAATTCTGCTGCCATCAATCCAAAAACAGACGAGAACAGAAAGCATAATGTATCTCTAACCCACATCACCAACTAGTCTAACCAACAGAGAGAGAGAGGGGCAACAGAAAGTAGGAAAACAGACCCCTGGAGGACAGGGGGCAACAGAAAGTAAGAAAACAGACCCCTGAAGGACAGGGGGGCAACAGTAAGTAGGAAAACAGACCCCTGGAGGAGAGGAGGGCAACAGAAAGTAGGAAAACAGACCCCTGGAGGGGGAGAGGGAAGGGGGGCAACAGAAACTGGCAACAGTCTAACAGTGACGCATCTCGAACCTTCAGTGTCACTAAGAAAGGGGGAGGGGGAAGAAGAGAGAGAGAGTGAGAGAGAGAGAGAGAGAGAGAGAGAGAGAGAGAGAGAGAGAGAGAGAGAGAGAGAGAGAGAGGGGGAGAGAGAGAGAGAGAGAGAGAGAGAGAGAGAGAGAGAGAGAGAGAGAGAGAGAGAGAGAGAGAGAGAGGCACAATCACAACTCTGTAAAGTTACTAAAGAGAGTGTGTGTGGGGTGTGGGGTGTGGTGTGTGTGGTGTGGGGTGTGTGGTGTGTGTGGAGTGTGGTGTGTGTGGAGTGTGGTGTGTGTGGTGTAATGTGTGTGGTGTGGGGTGTGGTGTGTGGGGTGTGGTGTGTGTGGTGTGTGGGGTGTGGGGTGTGGGGTGTGTGGGGGTGTGTGGGGCATGAACCCCAGAAGATATGGTCGGGTCTCACACAGCGAAACCTCAAACCCGTAAATGTACACCACAGATGAACGCGTTTGTTCCCTCTTTACGTCCGGTAGAACTGAACATTCTTGTACGTTCTACTTGTTCTACTTTGTTCTAAGGTACAGATGAACATCTGAACACCTTCCCTTTTCGTGTTCTTACACCTGGACACTTACACACCTATCCTGTTCTACAGTGTATTCACACATGAACAGTTATAAACCTATCTTGTTCTACAATGTTCTTCGTACAACTCTGTTCTTACTGATGAAGTTATGTAGACACTTGACGTCTTGGATTTAAGTGTCACTTAACTTCATTGTTCAGGCTGTAATGTGACAATCAATAACACATTAGATTAACGTCAACGAATGTGGCCTTTGTTGTCTTTTCCTAGCGCTACCCTCGCGCGTGTGCGCAGGGGGAAGGGGTTGTCATTTCATGTGTGGCGAGGTGGCGACGAGAATGAATAAATGCAGACAGTATGAATTACGTACATGTGTATATATGTATATGTCTGTGTATGTATATGTATACGTTGAAATGTATAGGTATGTATATAGGTATGGACGTGTATGTGTATACATGTGTATGTGGGTGGGTTGGGCCATTCTTTCGTCTGTTTCCTTGCGCTACCTCGCTAACGCGGGAGACAGCGACAAAATATAATGAAAATAATATATATATATATATATATATATATATATATATATATATATATATATATATATATATATATACCATGATGTTATAAAAGAAAAAATGATGATAAAACTTCATAAAATAGTGAAAATATGAGTTGTTTTAGATATTTTGAACATCAAATTAGGCCGAGAATTGGACGACGCATCTCTGCCGAAGGTGCGTCCGTCTCAACCAACTGTGCACGACTCGCAATGTTACCCAACACTTTTTGCTTCGGATTGACGTTATCGCCACAGATACATCAACATAAATAATGAAAACGCTATTATTTGGCCTTTATTTATACTCTGGCCCCTAAAATAATGCAGTATTGTTTATATACTTTGCTTTTTGCGACGACCTGGGCTGGTAGACAAAAGAGGGGAATTCACATAGCAGTTTATTCACAGTTTGATAAGATCGTTTCAAAGATTATGATTCTCTATGGATAGGCATATTTTGGAATATATATATTAACTGTACGGTGTGGTTAGGGAGAGAATATATAACAAAAACGGGCTACGAGAGTTTGGGAAAATTATATAGCGATAGAGAGAGATAGCGAGGTAAAAATACGAGGGCCATGGGCTTTGTCTTAGTCATGTAAGGAAATTAATGTGGAAAAACTTAAAGGGATGGAGAAACAAAGGGATACAGTTTGTGGAAGATGGGTGCAACTTGCTTCAAAGGGCTAATGTGTGTGTGTGCGTGTGTGTGTGTGTGTGTGTGTGTTTAAGCTCACGTTACCCCCTCTCGTAACCTTGTATATATATATATATATATATATATATATATATATATATATATATATATATATATATATGAAAGAAAATGGAAGCTAGGGTTTAAGAAATACCAAGCTGGCAAACAGATGTGAGCTGTGCTGCAACCTGATTTTTAGTAATAAGTAATCTAATTATTAGTAATAAATAATCCTATTATTAGTAAAAGATAATTTGATTATAATCGAATGTTCTGATTCGGTTCATCAGTCTAATGTAATCTTAAGATTAAAATAATTTCATCAAATGTAATTACCAATTCATTAAATGTCTTTGGTATGTATGAATACGAACAGAGAATGTATTTAGTGCAAGCTAAGTGTATTCTGGTTCCTGTTGTATGAGTCTGTACTGTATTATACAACATGTTATCTAACCTACCTCTAGCATTGTATAACTCGTTTCATGACCTACTGCATTATACAACATGTTGCATTTCCCTATCAAACTTTAGCATTCTCTTAACTACAGTCTCATACAGCTACTGTATTATCATACAACGGATAGAATATCTCCCAAGTGCCAGATATACATTTCACCCAAGCCTCTACCTCCCTCACAATACACAATACAGTTTACTGTATGGTGCATACAGTATACTGTATGGTGCATACAGTATACTGTATGGTGCATGCAGTATACTGTATGGTGTCTAGACGTATTACCCCCCCACCCCCCACCCACCCCACCCACCCCACCATCGTAATTCAAGCCACACCCAAGACGAATCACCTACCCCCAGCAGCTGTTAAGGGTCGTTAATAGACGAGGTGGTTCACGCCCTCATTACCATACAGATTGTGAGTGTCTTACACGGAAGGGCCTCGGTGAAGCAGAGACCCCCCCCCCCCCCCCACCTCCTGGGGGAACAGCTAGGGCCCGGTGTGGGCCAGGCACCCCCCCCCCCCCCACACACACACACACGGGTCGAAACGTCTCCGACCAGGCTGTACGACTGTCCATGGACGGAAAGGAGTATGGAGTCCTTAGGGAACTCCTTCTAAAAGGGAGCCTACCTTACCCTGCTCCCGTCTGAAGGGGAGGCTCGAAGTCTTATAAAAGGGGTTCTGGAGACATTATCATTATTACTATTATTATCATCATTACTATTATTATCATTATGATAATAATCATTATTAATATTATTTTTTTTATCATTATTATTATGATTATTATTATTATCATCACTATCATCATTATTATCATTATTATTACTATTACTATTATCATTATCATTTTTATTATTATCATTATTATTATTATTACTATTATTATTATCATTATCATTATCATTATCATCTGTATCACTATTATCATTATCATTCTTTGGGTTAATCTATAGAAAATGGGATGCGGTTGTGGGCCACAAACAAGTTTAAATGGCTACTTTGTTGACTCGCTCTGATTGGCTGATTGCAATGACGTCATTGCTCGACGTCACCGGTGAGGAACATTCTGATTGGCTGACTTCCGAATGTTACTCCATACTATCATTTCTCATATATAAAAAAAGATATGTACAGTTAACGAATATAACGAAATGAAGCTGAATTGAGAAAGAAACAAACGAACAAGAAATACAATATACATTACTCATTTATAAATTCATATACATCACTCAACTATAAATTCATATACATTACTCATTCATAAATTTCATAACACATCACTCATTCTTAAATTCATACACATCACTCATTTATAAATTCATAACACATCACTCATTCTTAAATTCACATACATCACTCATTTATAAATTCACAGCCATCACTTATTCATAAATTGAATATACATTGTTGACGGTAATCTACAATACAATATATATATATATATATATATATATATATATATATATATATATATATATATATATATATATATATATATATGGCTGATCCATGTGAGAAACTGCAGAAGCTGGTGACTGAGTTTGGTAAAGTGTGTGAAAGAAGAAAGTTAAGAGTAAATGTGAATAAGAGCAAGGTTATTAGGTACAGTAGGGTTGAGGGTCAAGTGAATTGGGAGGTAAGTTTGAATGGAGAAAAACTGGGGGAAGTGAAGTGTTTTACATATCTGGGAGTGGATCTGGCAGCGGATGGAACCATGGGAGCGGAAGTGAATCATAGGGTGGGGGAGGGGGCGAAAATCCTGGTAGCGCTGTCGAGAATATTATCTCGGAAAGCAAAAATGGGTATGTTTGAAGGAATCCAACAATGTTACATGGTTGCGAGGCGTAGGCTATAGATAGAGTTGTGCGGAGGAGGGTGGATGTGCTGGAATTGAGATATCTGAGGACAATATGTGGTGTGAGGTGGTTTGATCGGGTAAGTAATAATAGGGTAAGAGAGATGTGTGGTAATAAAAAGAGTGTGGTTGAGAGAGCAGAAGAGGGTGTTTTGAAAAGGTTTGGTCTCATGGAGAGAGTGAGTGAGGAGAGATTGACCAAGAGGATATATGTGTCAGAGGTGGAGGGAACGAGAAGTGGGAGACCAAATCGGAGGTGGAAAGATGTAGTGAAAAAGATTTAGAGTGATCGGGGCCTGAACATGCAGGAGGGTGAAAGGCGTGCGAGGAATAGAGTGAATTGGAACATGTGGTATACCGGGTCGACGTGCTGTCAATGGATTGAACCGGGGCATGTGAAGCGTCTGGGGTAAACCATGGAAAGTTCTGTGGGGCCTGGATATCGAAAGGGAGCTGTGGTTTCGGTGCATTATTACATGACAGCTAGAGACTGAGTGTGAACGAATGTGGCCTTTGTTGTCTTTTCCTAGCGCTACCTCGCACACATGAGGGGGGAGGGGGTTGTTATTCCATGTGTGGCGAGGTGGCGATGGGAATTAATAAGGGCAGACAGTATGAATTATGTACATGTGTATATATGTATATGTCTGTGTGTGTATATATATGTATACGTTGAGATGTATAGGCATGTATATATGCGTGTGTGGACGTGTATGTATATACATGTGTATGTGGGTGGGTTGGGCCATTCTTTCGTCTGTTTCCTTGCGCTACCTCGCTAACGCGGGAGACAGCGACAAAGTATAATAATAATAGAATATATATATATATATATATATATATATATATATATATATATATATATACATTCATTTAATTTGTTGTTAAAATTGGCAACAGAAGCATAAATTGGCGTATAAGTATCCGCTCTTGTCAAGTATGACAGAAATATCTTGATAATAGGTCAAGTGATAACCTCCCCCCTCCCCCCACCCCATAAAACATTATATAAACGAAGAACATACCGTTTTCTGTCAATGTATATGATACATAAACCATGACATCTGCCTTATATCATATGGATTCTGTCGTAAGGACCACTCACCATTGGCAAATGACGACCATTCTATTAAAAACTATAATGAAGAAAATCTTTGGCAAAATGTAGAATGGGGAGGGGGGGTCGTGACAGTGTTGCCATCTCTGGGTTTATGGATTTTCGAATGAAGCAGACTCACGAAGAGCGACCATATTTGTTCATCACTTGCCAAAAAAAAAAGAAAAAAAAAATACGAACCCCAGTCTCGAACATCATCAAATTCGTGGCACATCAACTTTACATTATGAGCGAATCAGTTTCGAGATTTTGGGGCGATAGTGGTTCAATATTTTAGATACAGCTCTGGGTTGGCTTGGTACAACTAGTACTTAATCGCTTCATTGCAAAAACTAAAACTTGAAAATCGGGCAGGCGAAAACACACTAGCTCGAGACTATGAACGAAGCAGTTTCGAAACTCGAGCGAACACGTTCGAAAACCTTTCATTCAGACCTGATATTTTGACGTATTCAGTTCCTTTTTTTTCCACTTTTTGAAGAATATTTACATTTAATCATTAAATATCCTTTTTATCATAGGGTATATAAAAGAAGTAAATGATTTACCACAAATAATTGGCCATGTGCTGGGTTAGTGAAGAGATTTTCGAATTAGAGAAAGTATAAATAAACTAAATTAGTCTCAGAAAATGTAAAAAGGCAACCTGCATTGCCTGGGTATGATTTAATTGGTAAGGGAAATGGTTAATGGGTAACTGGCGGGGAGATAATTGGTTCTGCTGGTGACAGATGGCATCTGATTAGCGATGTTGCCATCACTTACGTTGGGCAGGGAGGGTGAGGTGAATTATTAGGGTAGTAAGAAAAAATGGGGAGAGGGTGCATATGTGTCACCTGTGACGTAAAGCGTGACACAGTGATGTTACGTGACGTGTCTAGCATCATGTGATGTAAAGTGACGCGCGTAACATGATGTGACGTGTAGTTTTATTACTTAGAACAATCTCTTATACTCTTACGTTATCTGGCCCTCATAGTCTACTACATCTACTTCTACATCCACTACTCCATCTACTTCTACATCCACTACTACATCTACTACTAAATCTACTTCTACATCTACTACTATACCTACTTTTACATCTACTACTAAATCTACTTCTACATCTACTACATCTACTTTTACATCTGCTACTACATCTACTACTTCTTCTACCTGTACATCTACTACTAAATCTACTTCTACATCTACTACTACATCTACTATTACATCTACTTCTACATCTACTACTACTACAAATAATATCAATAACAAAGTTATTGCAGTACATATCTGTAATGACAGAAACTCGAGAAATATACCAGTTCCACTTACATCCCCGTGACCTTTGACCTTGACCCTCCGCCCGTATATTACCGGCTCGCTCAATTATCAATTTTCCATTTGGTCAACATACATCATACGCTAGTTATTACATTCAATTATTCAATAAGTTTTCTGAGCCTTATGGGAGAAGATGTGAAGTTTTAGGAACTGTTGTTATTTTCCAGATTGTAAATGTAATCATAATTTGTACATCATATTTCGTACAAACATACAGACGAAAAAAAAGACCTTTTTCATCAATGGATAAATTTACCATTTATGTAAATGAAATAACTTTGTGATTTATGATCCTATGAATACATCGAAGGAATAAGCACAACAGGAACTGATAATTGATAAAGATTATCAAAAAGATTTCTAAATGACGATTATCTAATGAATTACAAAGATTAACAGTCACTGGATGTATAATATCAAAATTAACTGAACAATTTTGAATTTTGAGGTCAAAGTAGATATATCAGACTTGTAAATATAGCTACTGAAGTTATGAAGCCTATTGCAAGAAACTGATCTTAAATTAATTGAATTTACACTCATGAAATCCGTACCAAATTTCCACTTACTCAAATGTCACGCATCGTTACAACCAAAATAAAATCTATACGCCAAATCTGAAATTAGATTTTAATGCCTTAAGTCGTAATCATCATAACTACATATCATAAAAGCAGGGTAATTAAAATGCAGTAATTAACACGGTGTAATTACCTCACCAGAGTCCTGAACCATTAAATGACAGGTGCATTATCTTGCCATTGTCATATGCGGTACAGCGATCCACAGATGTTGTGTCTCTACCAATTTGTTCTACTTTGGTCTAGTCTCTTCCGGTCCGTTCCAGTATGGTCCTTTTGGTCCGGTCCGGTCCGTTCCAGTATGGTCCTTTGGTCCGGTTCGGTCCGTTCCAGTATGGTCCTTTGGTCCGGTCCGGTCCGTTCCAGTATGGTCCTTTGGTCCGGTACGTTCCGTTCCAATATGGTCCTTTGGTCCGGTCCGTTCCAGTATGGTCCTATGGTCCGGTACGTTCCGTTCCAATATGGTCCTTTGGTCCGGTCCGTTCCAGTATGGTCCTTTGGCCCGGTACGTTCCGTTCCAGTATGGTCCTATGGTCTGGTCCGGTCCGTTCCAGTATGGTCCTTTGGTCCGGTCCGTTCCAGTATGGTCCTATGGTCCGGTCCGGTCCATTTCGCTGGTCCTTGACCACAACAACGATAATACACTCCGATGACCACTACTGCTGCAGCTAATGTCCATGAACCAACCATAACAAATCTTCGTCCTTTGGGGCAAGACAGTGGCTTATTAACGGCGGCGGGAGGGTCGGTATGGGTGGCTGAGGTGTGTGAGTTACCGACCCTTGCTGCGGGTTGTGGGTTCGACCGGCGGTGCTCCCAAGGGCGGGTCTCGAAGCCTGGCTTTTGTGAGTGCGTCGCTCACAAGGGCGTCGGCTACAGCCTGCGGAACCCTCCAGATGGTCTCTATAGGCGAAGGTTATGACGCCAACCAGCTCTTTACCCTCGACCTATTCCTCCCTCTCTCTCTCTCGAGAGAGAGAGAGAGAGAGAGAGAGAGAGAGGAGAATAAGAGAGAAGATAAAGAAAGGAGAACATGACAGACAGAGAGATAAGCAGACAGAAAGAAAAGGAAGAGAGAGAGAGAGAGAGACAGAGAGAGAGAGAGAGAGAGAGAGAGAGAGAGAGAGAGAGAGAGAGAGAGAGAGAGAGAGAGAGAGAGAGAGAGTCTTTCATTCTTACGCAATAAGGGCAGCCCTTCAGTGACTGTCAAGTGTCACTTCCTTGCCTCAGGTAGCTGTCTGTTCTCCACCTCACTCAGACGTGTGGGCTGCTGGCATCCTCTTGCTAAACAATCTCTCCATCTCACACATGACACTTGGCAACACGCAAGACTCGTTCTACGTAACTATATTTCCCAGCGATTAGCGCCAGGAATTGCCACAACTTCAGGCAAACTTCTCTAACTACTCGTTACGAAGTAACTACTTTACGGAGTCATTTCGTCACAATTGTGAGGCACAAGGGTGGTTAAAAACCATTAACAAGCGAACTATTCAAATAACCTTGTTTGAGCACAACTGCACTTCGCATTAAACTGAAATCTATTACGAGATATATTTGATAACTGAATCTCATTCTTATATTCAAACTGTCTAATCAAACAAGACATCTTACACGAAGCCCAACTCACAAACCATCTCACCTCACAAACCACCAATCTAACACTGGTAACCCAACCCATCTCACAAACTGGGCCAGCTGACAAACCAAACCAAACCATCGTATAAACCAACCTAAAACCACTGCCATCACCACTCAAACCCATCTAACCCCACATTCCCTCCACCTCATTCAACCTCAACCACCCGTTCATAAACCAACCATAAACGAACATACTGGCCTTCACAAATGGAAAAAAGAAGTTTTCCTATGTATTCCAATTTACGGCATTGTAGGGACTATATCACACCTGAACTGTAAGCCCTATAATCATCTCCCGAGGCGAGAAAAATGGACCATCTCGACTTTGTCAGGAAAATGTCAAAAAAAAGGGGCTTTTGTTCAGATACGAAAATATCTAAAAACGAGACCAAAAGATTAGAAACATTATCTTAAGAGATCATCCCAGGTCAGCAAAGAAGTCAGACGGTCGTGAGCAAAATATATAACATCAGGAAATATACCATTTAACTCGTATAGAAAAGGTAGAAGTAAAGTCCAGGTGGTCCGAAGAGGACAAAGAACATGATCAAGAAAGTACTTGATGTATGAAACAGACCATCTGGGCGCCTTAAACCACCAATACAAACTAACTGTTATGAAATACTTTATAAAACTCTAATCCGTTTGAAAGAAGCTCTAAAACAAAACGTCACCCCACGAGAGAGAGAGAGAGAGAGAGAGAGAGAGAGAGAGAGAGAGAGAGAGAGAGAGAGAGAGAGAGAGAGAGAGAGAGAGAGAGTCTGACTTCAAATATCACAGTGAATGCAGTTCTCGCTGGTCACCTAAATACAAAAGGGATACTTGCCTTTCCTTTGGTCTGAGTGAGGGAGGGAACGCCAAGGCCCATGTGACGATGCTGCTGAGGCTGGTTCTGAGCCACAATTCTTGGGATCACTTGGCACAGAAATGTCGCCTGGCTTGTCCATAAGCGGATGCTCACGCTTCGTCAACTTGGGTTTGTCCAGATTACGGTGACCGGCGGCGTGGAATTGGAATGCCTCCCCCTTCCCCACCTTTTTATTTTTTTTTTTTTGATGATGGTGGGGGGAAGAAGGGAGTGGTAGTATGGCGTGGCAGGTCTGTATCAGAGAGAGAGAGAGAGAGAGAGAGAGAGAGAGAGAGAGAGAGAGAGAGAGAGAGAGAGAGAGAGAGAGAGAGAGACAAGAGCATCGGCGCAAAACACGAAGCCTTGTTTACGACAATCAAGTGGTCAATACGAGAGAGGGGGGGTTGGGGTGGTTGCCTCCAGTCCGCGTGACACGGTTATCTATCGTCCACCGCCGAGCCAAACCCACAGCAAACAATTGACATTGATTCCTCTGGACATCCTTTCACATCACCCGGGTGGCTGCCACTCACCCTCCTCCCCCAACACACACACACACACACACACACACACACACACACACACACACACACACACACACACACACACACACACACACACACACACACACACACACACACACACACACACACACACACACACACACACACACACACACACACACACACACACACACACACACACACACACACACACACACACACACACACACACACACACACACACACACACACACACACACACACACACACACACACACACACACACACACACACACACACACACACACACACACACACACACACACACACACACACACACACACACACACACACACACACACACACACACACACACACACACACACACACACACACACACACACACACACACACACACACACACACACACACACACACACACACACACACACACACACACACACACACACACACACACACACACACACACACACACACACACACACACACACACACACACACACACACACACACACACACACACACACACACACACACACACACACACACACACACACACACACACACACACACACACACACACACACACACACACACACACACACACACACACACACACACACACACACACACACACACACACACACACACACACACACACACACACACACACACACACACACACACACACACACACACACACACACACACACACACACACACACACACACACACACACACACACACACACACACACACACACACACACACACACACACACACACACACACACACACACACACACACACACACACACACACACACACACACACACACACACACACACACACACACACACACACACACACACACACACACACACACACACACACACACACACACACACACACACACACACACACACACACACACACACACACACACACACACACACACACACACACACACACACACACACACACACACACACACACACACACACACACACACACACACACACACACACACACACACACACACACACACACACACACACACACACACACACACACACACACACACACACACACACACACACACACACACACACACACACACACACACACACACACACACACACACACACACACACACACACACACACACACACACACACACACACACACACACACACACACACACACACACACACACACACACACACACACACACACACACACACACACACACACACACACACACACACACACACACACACACACACACACACACACACACACACACACACACACACACACACACACACACACACACACACACACACACACACACACACACACACACACACACACACACACACACACACACACACACACACACACACACACACACACACACACACACACACACACACACACACACACACACACACACACACACACACACACACACACACACACACACACACACACACACACACACACACACACACACACACACACACACACACACACACACACACACACACACACACACACACACACACACACACACACACACACACACACACACACACACACACACACACACACACACACACACACACACACACACACACACACACACACACACACACACACACACACACACACACACACACACACACACACACACACACACACACACACACACACACACACACACACACACACACACACACACACACACACACACACACACACACACACACACACACACACACACACACACACACACACACACACACACACACACACACACACACACACACACACACACACACACACACACACACACACACACACACACACACACACACACACACACACACACACACACACACACACACACACACACACACACACACACACACACACACACACACACACACACACACACACACACACACACACACACACACACACACACACACACACACACACACACACACACACACACACACACACACACACACACACACACACACACACACACACACACACACACACACACACACACACACACACACACACACACACACACACACACACACACACACACACACACACACACACACACACACACACACACACACACACACACACACACACACACACACACACACACACACACACACACACACACACACACACACACACACACACACACACACACACACACACACACACACACACACACACACACACACACACACACACACACACACACACACACACACACACACACACACACACACACACACACACACACACACACACACACACACACACACACACACACACACACACACACACACACACACACACACACACACACACACACACACACACACACACACACACACATTTTATATATATATATATTATATATATATATATATATATATATATATATATATATATATATATATATATATATATATATATAACTTTAGGTCTGTGGTATTAAGACAAAGCATTTAGTCTGTTATGGTTAGGTTAGGTTAGGTTAGGTTAGGTGTCCCTTATTTAAGGCCTACTTTATGAACCTAATCTTTATCACAAGTGTAAAGCAGTAATTATTTACGATTCGAGGAATAAGTAATTATTGTGGTTATCGAAGGGAAGTTCGCCTATTTAGAGGGTGTCTTGCGCAAAACCGACCCTTAGTAAAGTCGTGAAGGTATGAGCTCCACTTGGATAAACGAGGCGATGATGTGAGTATATCTGGTCTGAACTCTGGAACAGGACTGACACACAGGTAGGTGCTGTCTGCAGGGCTGTGAGGGGGTGGTCGGTCTTGGTAGGGCATCTCTAAGGTCCCCCCGGAACCCACCTTTGATGAGGGGTCCCTGAGTGCGCCCCCCACAGAGAGAGAGAGAGAGAGAGAGAGAGAGAGAGAGAGAGAGAGAGAGAGAGAGAGAGAGAGAGAGAGAGAGAGGCTGACTAAGACAAAAGCAAATGATGTTTGCCCTCTGGAGCGAGCAGTCCCGAGTGGAAACCTCAATTGCTAAGCAAAGAGGAGCCACTGGTAGGAGGGACTCAAGTCTGTGTTTGGAGAGGACGTCTGTCGAACCCTGTCGGATCCCGTCGGACCCAGGGGGTTGGTATCCTGGTCTCTGGATGACCCTTTGGTTGGGTTCCTTAATACAACCGTGAGCTGGATTGTTGTTGTCAAGGGGGGAAAGTTTGACGTGTCTGTTGTGATCTTCGAGTGAAAAGGAACTTGTCTTTCTTTCCAGATCAAACTGTTATTATTGAGGTTGAAAGTTTGATTGGTACGAAGAAGAATTTCTAAATATTTCTATCAACATTTTGGCTTATTTTGGGTCTAAATGTTAGTTACGTTCATGGGAAGGTTATATGTCAGTGTGAGCTATTATATATACTCATATATATATATATATATATATATATATATATATATATATATATATATATATATATATATATATATATATAAATATATGGGGTGGGGACGCACGACGGTGACCAGAGACTTTCACACATTGTTGAGTTAACCTATCCTAGCGAGTCTTGAAGGATGACCTTCTAAGGTGCATTGCACGGGGTCACAGTGACAAAGGTCACAGGTCACACCCAGGTCACACCGGCACATGTCACACCCAGGTCACGTAACCTCTGGTTTAACATCGTTCCTCGAAACCTGACATGACCTCATTCCCCAATTTACCTTCATAACTGTGAAAATGATTTACAAGTCTGATTTACACTCATGGTCTGCACGTATGTCAAAGAAAATTAACAAGTTTATTTTACACACTTGGTCTGAGCTTAAGTTCCATGATTTCATAACAAAAACTTTCTTAACATAAGTTCGATGAACTGAGACACTTATGCCTTTCCAACTTTGGCTAAACTTAAGTTCAGAGACTGATACTTCTACCTCACCAACTTTAGCTAAACTTGAAGTTCAATGACTGTTACCTATGCCTCACCAGCTTAGTCTAAACTTAAGTTCAGTGACTGACTAGTATACATATCATTACACTGGCCTGAATTTAAGTTTCACGAACAACTAAAACTTTCTATCTCTTTACGTTCAAAACTAAATTCTTTTTCCTCATTGTATAGTAATCCTTGGGATCTGAACTTACATATAAAGGAATCGAAATCAATTTAAAACGTGATCTCCTATCTATTGGGGTTTAGAATTAAATTCCATAGTCTTTTTATTCGAAAATTGTTTTTAAAAATGAATGAAAGATATAGTCACTAATATATATATATATATATATATATATATATATATATATATATATATATATATATATATATATATAGGGGTTAATAAGGATATATATAAGCTAATGGTTTTTACAGGAACGTTCTATGTTCATCTGTTTATCTGTTATGATTCTATGAATTATTTAGTCACCTTATTATCTATTATCCTTGATCGCCATTTCCCGTGTTGGCGAGGTAGCTCCAGTTATATACATATATATATATATATATATATATATATATATATATATATATATATATATATATATATATATATGAAGACCTCCCCTCCCCCCCACACACACACAAACCCTAGGGATCGAAGCCAAAGTGTATGGGATCCACCACCACCACCCATCATCTCCAACAACAACACCACCACCATCACCAACACTACCACCATCACCAACACCACCACCATCATCAACACTACCACCATCACCAACACTAACACTAACACCACCACCATCACCAACACTACCACCATCACCAACACTAACACTAACATCACCACCATCACCAACACTACCACCATCACCAACACCAGCACCATCACCAACACTTAACACCACCACTATCACTACCACTAACACCACCACCATCACCACCATCGCCTCCACCACCACCACCTCTTCCACCATCACCAGGATAGCCACCTGTCACACACACACACACACACACACACACACACCACTACAATACTGTGTGACAACCCTGCCCTCATTCAACCCTTCCTCGTCAGGCCCTTTCGACCCTTAACGACCCCGACAACAGGGGCGGAAGCGGGTAGCCCACTGGGCGCATGGGATGAGCCGCGCGGGCACCGCTGTGGGCCGCCGAAGACGCGGCTCGTCAGCCAGAGAAAGAATCACTGCCTCCGACACTGTGTCGTAGGATAACACCTCGTTTTCACTTTGCTTCGGCGTGGAGGGGGGGGGGGGGGCAGGGGGGGCTCTGGGGTCGCGCTTGGTTGGGGCGGGGGAGGGGGCGGCGCGCTTGGGGGGGGGGGGGGGGGGCGAGCGATGGCTTTACGGATCAGCGGGACGATGCTTTCTGAAACGCTTGCCCCCCCCCCCCATGTGAGTAGTCTGATACGGCGGTCAAGAGAGAGAGAGAGAGAGAGAGAGAGAGAGAGAGAGAGAGAGAGAGAGAGAGATTGCGCCAGGGGAGGGGGGAGAGGGGGGGGGGGGTTGTTTTCCATAATGAGTCGACACACCGGTTTTCGGATCACCCCGAGCTGGAGGAGTCGAATCTCATGACTTACTTGCTTACTTCTTCCTCCCTCCTCCGCCGGTGGTTCACGAGCATTCGACGCAGGTCTCGGAGCGTTCCGAACGGAAGAGGTCGGATAAGGGGGGGGACGGGGGGAGGGGGAGGGGGAGGGGGAGGGGGGGGGGGAGGGGAGGAGGGAGAACCAATGACCTCTTCCGGGGTTTAGAATGGATCGACACCGGTTCGAAGCGTGAGTCAACACCGGTCCGAAGCGTTTCGAACTGGAGGACTCGAATCGCATGAACCCTCCTGAGAAGGCTCACACGCTCAAAATCACTGGGGGGAGGAGGGGGGGGAGGGGGGGGAGGGGGGGGGTTCACGGGTTCAATAATATTGACTCCCGCGAGCTAGGGAGATGAACGCGACGGGTGACGATAAATGGTGAGAGAGAGAGAGAGAGAGAGAGAGAGAGAGAGAGAGAGAGAGAGAGAGAGAGAGAGAGAGAGCAGACAAGTGCGTGGGTGGAGGCGAGAGGAAGCGAAAGCAGGGAGCATCAAACACACACACACACACACACACACACACACCTACACTGTTATACTTACCAACCCACCCACCCACCACCCACCCACCCACCCACTCCATCACCCCCCACGACACCCACTCCCCCCACCCCCCATCACAAGGAAGGCTCTCCTACCCCCCCTTCCCGCCCTTCCCTCGCAGGTGCACACAGGAGTGTACATATGCGCATATCTTCCTCATACGTATGCGGATGCACGGTATGCACACGTGGAAATATGATTGTATTTGCATGCATAAATCTGTTACGTAGATTCACAATGAACTTACACAAGTACATAACCCCTTGTTTGACAATGACAGTGGTGAATACACACACACACATACACACACACATATATATATATATATATATATATATATATATATATATATATATATATATATATATACATATATATATATATATATATATATATATATATATATATATATATATATATATATATATATATATACATATATTGGAAAGGATCACAATTTTGCGCGTGATCAAGATATTCCTATGAGTCCACGGGGAAAATCAAACACGATAAGTTCCCAAGTGCACATTCGTGTAATAATTACATCATCAGGGGAGACACAAGAGAGAAATATAACAGTCACTTGATATACATCGAAGAGACGAAGCTAGGACGCCATTTGGTAAACACGTGATTGTGATTGTGATTGGACAATCACATGTTTACCAAATTGCGTCCTAGCTTCGTCTCTTCGATGTATATCAAGTGACTGTTATATTTCTCTATTGTGTCTCCCCTGATGATGTGATCATTACACGAAAGTGCACTTGGGAACTTATCGTGTTTCATTTTCCCCATGGACTCATAGGAACATATATATATATATATATATATATATATATATATATATATATATATATATATATATATATATATATATATATATACATATATATATACTTAAATTGTTCTTGTTCTTACAAGTGACATTCTCTATTATATTTTCCAATGATGAAGTAATTAGAAATGAGGGCAAAAGAGGAAAAACAAATTCCAGTTGTCTTCTGTAAATACGCATTTCTCCTCCTCAACCAAACTCCCAGTCCCTAAATTCTAGAATTAGCGTCTGGTGTACAACCTTTTCCCTGTCCACAAATGCCCCAAATTCTATAGCTGCTGGTGTGCACATTAAACCTTTGTCTTTTGAGGAAAATGCTGTGAATTCTGAGGGGCAGTGCCGGGTTTAAACCCTTTCTCCGTGAGGGAAAAATGCCAGAATTAATTCTATCCCAGAGTAAGATGGATAGATGGGTGTGGTTGGCTGGGAGGCTGACCTTTCGTTCGCCAGGGGTCAAGGGTCAGCCCCCTCCAGGGTTGAGACAATGTTGTGTGGGGGAGGGGGGCGTGATGACACATGAGCCCTGAGGCTTAATCAACCCTTTGATCAAGATGGCATGACCTTTGGGTTCGATGGCATGACCCTTGACCTGATCCTTAAGGGGGAGGGTCAACTCCAGGTAATCACACCTACGGGCTGTACCATCGTACTCAATTGGTGGTAAAGATACCGTGTACGATGGTTAAGTGGGTGAATTGCCTCAGAATTCTTAAAAGACTTTACTCCAAATTTCCAGCGGATCGTCTGGGAAAACCTTAGAGATATACTGTAAATAAATAAATAACTAAAACTAATGAAATTTGGTCAATAAATCCTCAGGACATAAAATATCATCATTAAGATATCAGTTGTCACACAAAAATATCAGGGATGAGGTCACTTAATGGGTGATGGTGGCAATGATGAGGTCACTTAATGGGTGATGGTAGCAATGATGAGGTCACTTAATGGGTAATTGTGGCACTGATCTAGCTCTGGTATAGCCAAAGATCTTGTCAGGTGCAAAGTAAGGTTTCCAGGTGTTTAACTACAAGAGGGACGTCTCAACTGCACCCAGGTGAAATACTTGCTCTTCCTGGAATCTGGACCGATCGCTTGAGGGCTTATGTCTTCAAGACAAGAGCTATATCTTCTATTCCTCTCTTGGTGCTGGATCAAGGTATAAGGTGTTCCTGGGTCAAGCTCTTCATCTTCCTGGATTAATGAGGCTAATCTTTGCCGTTCCAGACAAACACCAGACAAACATGGCACTAGCCACTATATGTATTCCAGATCCACCACTGTTATACTCTGGAGAAGCATCCTGGATTCTGGAAGCTGGATTCTGGAAAATGAGTTCCAAATTTTGGTTTCGGGAGGTGGGTTCCGGAAGGTGTGTTCTGGAAAGTGGGTCCTGGAAGCTGGGTTCTAGAAGATGAGTTCTGGAAGGTGGGTTCTGGAAGCTGGGTTCTGGAAGCTGGGTTCTGGAAGGTGAGTTCTTCAAAGTGGGTCCTGGAAGCTGGGTTCTAGAAGATGAGTTCTGGAAAGTGGGTTTTGGAAGCTGGGTTCTAGAAGATGAGTTTTGGAAAGTGGGTCCTGGAAGCTGAGTTCTAGAAGATGAGTTCTGGAAGGTGGGTTCTGGAAGCTGGGTTCTGGAAGGTAAGTTCTTCAAAGTGGGTCCTGGAAGCTGGGTTCTAGAAGATGAGTTCTGGAAAGTGGGTTCTGGAAGCTGGGTTCTGGAAGATGAGTTCTGGAAAGTGGGTTCTGGAAGCTGGGTTCTGGAAGATGAGTTCTGGAAGGTGGGTTGTGGAAGCTGGGCTCTGGAAGGTGAGTTCTGGAAGGTAAGTTTTGGAAGGCAAGTTCTGTATTGCAAGGAAGTTGTCAGCTGGGGATCTAGGCACTAAGGTCGTGGCAGTCGGGCTCTTGAAGCGGGGTTCTGGAAGCTCTGTCCTGGAAACTGTGTCCCGAAGAGACTAAATCTTGGACTCTGCTACTGCAACGTTATATCCAGTACCTGAGAAAGAGTTGATCTATGAACCCTGGGTTCCAGACGACCCATGCACGAAGGTTCCAGACGACCCATGCACGAAGGTTCCAGACGACCCATGCACGAAGGTTCCAGAAGACCCATGCACGAAGGTTCCAGACGACCCATGCACGAAGGTTCCAGACGACCCATGCACGAAGGTTCCAGACGACCCATGCACGAAGGTTCCAGACGACCCATGCACGAAGGTTCCAGACGACCCATGCACGAAGGTTCCAGACGACCCATGCACGAAGGTTCCAGACGATCCATGCACGAAGGTTCCAGACGACCCATGCACGAAGGTTCCAGACGACCCATGCACGAAGGTTCCAGACGATCCATGCACGAAGGTTCCAGACGACCCATGCACGAAGGTTCCAGACGACCCATGCACGAAGGTTCCAGACGATCCATGCACGAAGGTTCCAGACGATCCATGCACGAAGGAGGAGGAGCAGCAGCGGGGCAAGAAGGAGACCTCACAGACGCACGTGACTGGTCGATCATCTACATCCAGTAGACTTGATCTGAATGGTAAGGGCGTTTGACCCCTGACCCTCCCCGCCCCCAATAACAATCAGGAGGGGGTCCCTTGTTACACGGCCCACGGCCCCCCCAACCCCCCCGGGGGTCAGAGGTCGCGGGGTCACGGCAATAAAAAAACGTGGCTATGGCGTATGCCTCCACACCTGGTCTTGAAACACCTGCCCAAGCCCGCATTCTCTCTCTCTCTCTCTCTCTCTCTCTCTCTCTCTCTCTCTCTCTCTCTCTCTCTCTCTCTCTCTCTCTCTCTCTCACCTCCACGTTACCATCCAAATCACTGCCGTGTACACCCCTCATTAACCTAATCACTAACCAACCCTCCTCCTGTTTTCTACCCCGACACTCCAGCCTCATTCATCACCTCATATGCCATCCCCCATGGTGTCAAACCACCTCCCCAAGCCTCACAACACCATCTTCACCACTGGCACGCCATCTGACACCACCTGACGTGGGGGGGTAGGTCACTGCGGAAGATGGTTCATCTGCATACGATACTTTGGGCTTCTGAGGGGGGGTCGTCTGGCAGCGCGAAGCCTTAAGCCAACACAGGCATCATGGTATACAGCTTCTACAGTTTCTCCTTCTTGTCTCTCAGTTCTAACCCCAGCAAAGGTCTGTCTGAATCCATAGATTAGATGATTTACATTTCATAGTCTAATTCTATCCGCGTTTTGAAAGTAGAAGTTAATTCAAAATTTTCCACTCTATGTATATATATATATATATATATATATATATATATATATATATATATATATATATATATATATATATACAGGTATGTATATGTGCGTGTGTGGCCGTTATGTATATACATGTGTATGTGGGTGGGTTGGGCCATTCTTTCGTCTGTTCCCTTGCGCTACCTCGCTAACGCAGGAGACAGCAACAAAGTATAATAAATAAATGAACATATATTATCCCTGGGGATAGGGGCAGAAAGAATACTTGCCACGTATTCCCTGCGTGTCGTAGAAGGCGACTAAAAGGGGAGGGAGCGGGGGGCTGGAAATCCTCCCCTCTCGTTTTTTTTTTTGAATTTTCCAAAAGAAGGAACAGAGAATTGGGCCAGGTGAGGATATTACCCTCTATGGCTCAGTCCTCTGTTCTTAACGCTACCTCGCTGACGCGGGAAATGCCAAACAGTATGATATATATATATATATATATATATATATATATAGATAGATAGATAGATAGATAGATATATAACCAGTCATTTCTCCCTTCCCCTCCCATCCCCAACCACCACATTAACCCCAGCATCTTCCTTCCCCCCCACTAACCCCCACCCCTTTGCATGTCCTCGCGTCCCTCACCCCCCCTCCCCACACAACACCCTTAACCCCCCCTCCCCCCCTCCCTCCCCACGGCCCACCTCTCGCCCACCATCTGCCGGGGTTGTCACACTGGATTAGGGAGGAGGGAGTGGGGGGGGAGGAGTCAAAATGACTTCCCTCCCTCCCTCCCTCCAAATCATCTTAAGGACTCGAGATAGATAGATAGATAGATAGATAGAGAGAGAGAGAGAGAGAGAGAGAGAGAGAGAGAGAGAGAGAGAGAGAGAGAGAGAGAGAGAGAGAGAGAATGTGTATATATACATTCATGTGATTGATGTACACAGACTGCACAGTCAAGCAACCAATGTATGTAGTTTATAGAGTCATGCAACTAATGTATGTACTTCATAGAGTTATGACAACTACAGTTTATATAGTTTATATAGTTTATATAATGGTATAACCTTTTCCCACTTGCAGAAACAGGTTTGTTATCACCCCTATTTAACACGACGGTAACGATCATTAGGTATGATGGCTTGACCTTTGACCTGACCCTTAAAGGGTCTTGCTATCGTGGTGGTCAAGGGTCGTACACAGTCGTCCATCAAGGGTCGTACACTCAGGCTACACACGACACAATTTTGAAGTCATTTCTCAGAAAACGAAACCTAACGGACACACGACAGGCTAAGATGCACAGCTGTCGTAACACCTGTAGTGTTCATAAGATGGGACAGATGTTATTTCTCTGATCTTTACTCTATTGAGAATCTAATAACATTGTTCAATATCGTGTACGTCTTAAACAACTTACACACGCAACACTGGGCAAGGTGCAACAGGTGCTGAGGAAGGGTAGGATAGTACAACAGGTGTTCAGAATAGGTAGGATAGTACAGCAGGTGTTCAGAATAGGTAGGATAGTACAGCAGGTGTTCAAAACAGTCAGGGTACAGCAGGTGTTCAAGACAGTCAGGGTACAACAGGTGTTCAAGACAGTCAGGGTACAACAGGTGTTCAAGACAGTCAGGGTACAACAGGTGTTCAAGAGGCAAAACATCAGACTTTCGGAGGTCAACGAAGAGGGGGGGGAATCTCTCTCTCTCTCTCTCTCTCTCTCTCTCTCTCTCTCTCTCTCTCTCTTCCTCCCCCACCCCACCCCTCCTCCTCAACCCCTCCCCCCTCCCCCCCCCTTTCTCCCCTCCTCACGACACACTTTTTGTGGGGGTGGTGGGGGTGGGGGTGGGGGAGGGGGAGGGGGGGAATAGAATTTCATTCGCTGTTCTCTCACGTCTGCCTTCGCACAAGGAGGGGGGGAGGGGAGGGGAGGGGAAGAGGGGGGGAGGGGGTTGATGATGAACACCGTTGATGAACACCGCCCCCCCCCCCGTTCTAGAGCGCAGGTGTTCTGTTCAGGTGAACGCCAGCGTTCAACCGGGGCTCGGGTCACTCGTGTGGGTTCACTGCTCAGCTAGGATGAACGACCTATGACCTCCCGTAGGACCCTGTAGGATGTGGGTGTGTGGGGTAGGATCCTGTAGGATCTGTGTGTGTGGGGTAGGACCCTGTAGGATCTGTGTGGGGTGGAGTAGGATCCTGAAGGATATGTGTGTACATGTCTATGAGGGACATCGTGATAAAACAACTGGGTGTATGGGATGGTCACAGTCCTCTGTAGGATTGTTAAACGAAGTCCTTCCAGTGAGAAGTGAACGATACACACCAAGAGCACAGGAGGAGGGAACTCATGTGTGGCGAGAGGAACAGCAGGAGGAGCAGCAGGAGGAGCAGGAGGAGGAGAAGCAGGAGGAGGAGGAGGAGCAGCAGGAGGAGCAGCAGGAGGAGCAGGAGGAGCAGCAGGAGGAGCAGGAGGAGCAGGAGGAGGAGCAGGAGGAGCAGCAGGAGGAGGAGGTGCAGGAGGAGGAGGAGGAGCAGCAGGAGGAGGAGCAGCAGGAGGAGCAGGAGGAGGAGCAGGAGGAGGAGCAGCAGGAGGAGCAGGAGGAGCAGCAGGAGGAGCAGGAGGAGCAGGAGGAGGAGCAGGAGGAGCAGCAGGAGGAGGAGGAGCAGGAGGAGGAGGAGGAGCAGCAGGAGGAGGAGCAGCAGGAGGAGCAGCAGCAGGAAGAGGAGGAGCAGGAGGAGCAGGAGGAGGAGGAGCAGGAGGAGGAGAAGCAGAGGAAGATGATCAAGACGAACTCCCTTCAAAAATCAAAATACCTGGTCTCCAACAGGCGGCAATGAAGCTATCCATCTTGGCTTCAAGTGGCTGATGTGTTCTCGAACGTGTGGAGGCGTGGGTTCGACCCGATCCAACGCGTCCTTAAATCCTGTCCTTATAGAATAGGATCCGTGGGAAGGGATGGGATGGGATGGGAGTGGAGGATGTGCTCCGGCCATGCCTCTCGTGCTCCTTCACGCCATCCTGGAAGAGGGAAAAAGCCGTGATGGGAGTTAAGAATAGAGTGGAATGCGATTCCAAATGTGGGAAAGACTCCCAGAAGGTCAGGGTCATGTGTGTGTGTGTGTGTGTGTGTGTTTCCTACTGAATCCAGGGTTGTGAAACCGGCCATGGTACCTGTGGGATGGGGTTGTGACGCACAAGAACAACCCCTGATGGAATTATTTCCTGTGTTGTAGCGAGGAGGGAAGTGTGTGTGTGTGTGTGTGTGTGTGTGTGTGTGTGTGTGTGTGTGTGTGTGTGTGTGTGTGTGTGTTGGGGGGAGAGGGTCGTATGGCTGGTATGTGAAGTAGGTCGAGGAGGGGGCGTCGTAGGCGATGGGGAATTAATGAAGTGGTGGAGATGGTGGTGGTGGTGGTGGTGGAGGGAAGGAGGTGGGGAGGGAGGGGAAGAGACCCAGGTAGCTAATGGTTCTATGGGCCTCCCTCCCTCCCTCCCTCCCTCACTCCCTCACTCCCTCCTCCAGATATTACTCAATGTCGCCCTCGAGAACTTAATCCCCTTTTGAAGGATGACCTCGGGAGGGAGGGAGGGAGGGAGGGAGGGAGGCCTCTCACAGCTGGGGTCAGGGTGTGGTACATACCCCTCCTCCACACACACACACCCCAGCTGGCTCACCTCACCTCACCATCTGTCAGGTGGACTCACAAGTTTACCGTACCAGTGGACGAAGACGAGCAGATGGCTACATGTTCGTCCGCCAGTCATGTGGCGTCAGGGTTCCTGGAGATCTACCACACCCTCCACCTTACGTGTTTCCCTCCCTCCCTCCCTCCTTCCCTCCCTCCTTACCAGTCTACGTTCATCGTAGCTCCCTCGTAGTAGGGGGAGGGAATAATAAGGGAGATTTACTACAAGGGGAGAATTCACTTCACTTCTTGTCTCCCTGGTAGAACTACAACTCCATCTATAGTGGTGGGTGGGGAGGAGCCTTCTGCTGTACTATCCTGTCTCCATCTATAGTGGTGGGTGGGGAGGAGCCTTCTGCTGTACTGTCCTGTCTCCATCTATAGTGGTGGGTGGGGAGGAGCCTTCTGCTGTACTATCCTGTCTCCATCTATAGTGGTGGGTGGGGAGGAGCCTTCTGCTGCACTATCCTGTCTCCATCTATAGTGGTGGGTGGGGAGGAGCCTTCTGCTGTACTATCCTGTCTCCATCTATAGTGGCGGGTGGGGAGGAGCCTTCTGCTGTACTGTCCTGTCTCCATCTATAGTGGCTGGTGGGGAGGAGCCTTCTGCTGTACTATCCTGTCTCCATCTATAGTGGTGGGTGGGGAGGAGCCTTCTGCTGTACTATCCTGTCTCCATCTATAGTGGCGGGTGGGGAGGAGCCTTCTGCTGTACTGTCCTGTCTCCATCTATAGTGGCGGGTGGGGAGGAGCCTTCTGCTGTACTATCCTGTCTCCATCTATAGTGGTGGGTGGGGAGGAGCCTTCTGCTGTACTATCCTGTCTCCATCTATAGTGGCGGGTGGGGAGGAGCCTTCTGCTGTACTATCCTGTCTCCATCTATAGTGGTGGGTGGGGAGGAGCCTTCTGCTGTACTATCCTGTCTCCATCTATAGTGGTGGGTAGGGAGGAGCCTTCTGCTGCACTATCCTGTCTCCATCTATAGTGGTGGGTGGGGAGGAGCCTTCTGCTGCACTATCCTGTCTCCATCTATAGTGGTGGGTGGGGAGGAGCCTTCTGCTGTACTATCCTGTCTCCATCTATAGTGGTGGGTGGGGAGGAGCCTTCTGCTGTACTATCCTGTCTACAGGTAAACAGAATACAGCTTCCGTCCTTGCCACCAGATACCTTCCTCCTAAACCATCATGGGTTTGCTGTCACCCTGTCTCTCCCATGTACTTCGCCTTGAACGCCACTACCCTGTCTTGCTCCTCCTGCCGTCTCCCTGTCTTGCACCTCCTCCCGTCTCCCTGTCTTGCTCCTCCTCCCGTCTCCCTGTCTTGCTCCTCCTCCCGTCTCCCTGTCTGTTCCTCCTCCCGTCTCACTCCCCTGTCTCCTGCCTCAGCATCCACTCACGTTCGCATCTTCCCTCCCCATGACCACTCGCTCCCCCCCCTCCCTCCTCCTCCTCATCTCCCCTCTCCCCTCTCCACACCACCCGTCTGTCGTACGCCTTCATCACCATCTCCAGTCTGTCGTACGCCTTCATCACCATCTCCAGTCTGTCGTACGCCTTCATCACCATCTCCAGTCTGTCGTACGCCTTCATCACCATCTCCAGTCTGTCGTACGCCTTCATCACCATCTCCAGTCTGTCGTACGCCTTCATCACCATCTCCAGTCTGTCGTACGCCTTCATCACCATCTCCAGTCTGTCGTACGCCTTCATCACCATCTCCAGTCTGTCGTACGCCTTCATCACCATCTCCAGTCTGTCGTACGCCTTCATCACCATCTCCAGTCTGTCGTACGCCTTCATCACCATCTCCAGTCTGTCGTACGCCTTCATCACCATCTCCAGTCTGTCGTACGCCTTCATCACCATCTCCAGTCTGTCGTACGCCTTCATCACCATCTCCAGTCTGTCGTACGCCTTCATCACCATCTCCAGTCTGTCGTACGCCTTCATCACCATCTCCAGTCTGTCGTACGCCTTCATCACCATCTCCAGTCTGTCGTACGCCTTCATCACCATCTCCAGTCTGTCGTACGCCTTCATCACCATCTCCAGTCTGTCGTACGCCTTCATCACCATCTCCAGTCTGTCGTACGCCTTCATCACCATCTCCAGTCTGTCGTACGCCTTCATCACCATCTCCAGTCTGTCGTACGCCTTCATCACCATCTCCAGTCTGTCGTACGCCTTCATCACCATCTCCAGTCTGTCGTACGCCTTCATCACCATCTCCAGTCTGTCGTACGCCTTCATCACCATCTCCAGTCTGTCGTACGCCTTCATCACCATCTCCAGTCTGTCGTACGCCTTCATCACCATCTCCAGTCTGTCGTACGCCTTCATCACCATCTCCAGTCTGTCGTACGCCTTCATCACCATCTCCAGTCTGTCGTACGCCTTCATCACCATCTCCAGTCTGTCGTACGCCTTCATCACCATCTCCAGTCTGTCGTACGCCTTCATCACCATCTCCAGTCTGTCGTACGCCTTCATCACCATCTCCAGTCTGTCGTACGCCTTCATCACCATCTCCAGTCTGTCGTACGCCTTCATCACCATCTCCAGTCTGTCGTACGCCTTCATCACCATCTCCAGTCTGTCGTACGCCTTCATCACCATCTCCAGTCTGTCGTACGCCTTCATCACCATCTCCAGTCTGTCGTACGCCTTCATCACCATCTCCAGTCTGTCGTACGCCTTCATCACCATCTCCAGTCTGTCGTACGCCTTCATCACCATCTCCAGTCTGTCGTACGCCTTCATCACCATCTCCAGTCTGTCGTACGCCTTCATCACCATCTCCAGTCTGTCGTACGCCTTCATCACCATCTCCAGTCTGTCGTACGCCTTCATCACCATCTCCAGTCTGTCGTACGCCTTCATCACCATCTCCAGTCTGTCGTACGCCTTCATCACCATCTCCAGTCTGTCGTACGCCTTCATCACCATCTCCAGTCTGTCGTACGCCTTCATCACCATCTCCAGTCTGTCGTACGCCTTCATCACCATCTCCAGTCTGTCGTACGCCTTCATCACCATCTCCAGTCTGTCGTACGCCTTCATCACCATCTCCAGTCTGTCGTACGCCTTCATCACCATCTCCAGTCTGTCGTACGCCTTCATCACCATCTCCAGTCTGTCGTACGCCTTCATCACCATCTCCAGTCTGTCGTACGCCTTCATCACCATCTCCAGTCTGTCGTACGCCTTCATCACCATCTCCAGTCTGTCGTACGCCTTCATCACCATCTCCAGTCTGTCGTACGCCTTCATCACCATCTCCAGTCTGTCGTACGCCTTCATCACCATCTCCAGTCTGTCGTACGCCTTCATCACCATCTCCAGTCTGTCGTACGCCTTCATCACCATCTCCAGTCTGTCGTACGCCTTCATCACCATCTCCAGTCTGTCGTACGCCTTCATCACCATCTCCAGTCTGTCGTACGCCTTCATCACCATCTCCAGTCTGTCGTACGCCTTCATCACCATCTCCAGTCTGTCGTACGCCTTCATCACCATCTCCAGTCTGTCGTACGCCTTCATCACCATCTCCAGTCTGTCGTACGCCTTCATCACCATCTCCAGTCTGTCGTACGCCTTCATCACCATCTCCAGTCTGTCGTACGCCTTCATCACCATCTCCAGTCTGTCGTACGCCTTCATCACCATCTCCAGTCTGTCGTACGCCTTCATCACCATCTCCAGTCTGTCGTACGCCTTCATCACCATCTCCAGTCTGTCGTACGCCTTCATCACCATCTCCAGTCTGTCGTACGCCTTCATCACCATCTCCAGTCTGTCGTACGCCTTCATCACCATCTCCAGTCTGTCGTACGCCTTCATCACCATCTCCAGTCTGTCGTACGCCTTCATCACCATCTCCAGTCTGTCGTACGCCTTCATCACCATCTCCAGTCTGTCGTACGCCTTCATCACCATCTCCAGTCTGTCGTACGCCTTCATCACCATCTCCAGTCTGTCGTACGCCTTCATCACCATCTCCAGTCTGTCGTACGCCTTCATCACCATCTCCAGTCTGTCGTACGCCTTCATCACCATCTCCAGTCTGTCGTACGCCTTCATCACCATCTCCAGTCTGTCGTACGCCTTCATCACCATCTCCAGTCTGTCGTACGCCTTCATCACCATCTCCAGTCTGTCGTACGCCTTCATCACCATCTCCAGTCTGTCGTACGCCTTCATCACCATCTCCAGTCTGTCGTACGCCTTCATCACCATCTCCAGTCTGTCGTACGCCTTCATCACCATCTCCAGTCTGTCGTACGCCTTCATCACCATCTCCAGTCTGTCGTACGCCTTCATCACCATCTCCAGTCTGTCGTACGCCTTCATCACCATCTCCAGTCTGTCGTACGCCTTCATCACCATCTCCAGTCTGTCGTACGCCTTCATCACCATCTCCAGTCTGTCGTACGCCTTCATCACCATCTCCAGTCTGTCGTACGCCTTCATCACCATCTCCAGTCTGTCGTACGCCTTCATCACCATCTCCAGTCTGTCGTACGCCTTCATCACCATCTCCAGTCTGTCGTACGCCTTCATCACCATCTCCAGTCTGTCGTACGCCTTCATCACCATCTCCAGTCTGTCGTACGCCTTCATCACCATCTCCAGTCTGTCGTACGCCTTCATCACCATCTCCAGTCTGTCGTACGCCTTCATCACCATCTCCAGTCTGTCGTACGCCTTCATCACCATCTCCAGTCTGTCGTACGCCTTCATCACCATCTCCAGTCTGTCGTACGCCTTCATCACCATCTCCAGTCTGTCGTACGCCTTCATCACCATCTCCAGTCTGTCGTACGCCTTCATCACCATCTCCAGTCTGTCGTACGCCTTCATCACCATCTCCAGTCTGTCGTACGCCTTCATCACCATCTCCAGTCTGTCGTACGCCTTCATCACCATCTCCAGTCTGTCGTACGCCTTCATCACCATCTCCAGTCTGTCGTACGCCTTCATCACCATCTCCAGTCTGTCGTACGCCTTCATCACCATCTCCAGTCTGTCGAATTTCTTATTCTTCCAGCCAAGGGACGTAATCCACACACACACACGTCATCCCTAACTACCCCCGTCCTTGCTGGAAGGTGGTCTGGACGCCTGGAAGTATGACGGGGTGGAACTTCCAGTCCACCACGTCTGCCTCGTCCATCTCCGACATCTCATTTCATCCCCCCAAGTGTGCTATAGGTGTTCCATTCCTTGGTCGTCCCTTCCCTCCGTTCCGTTCCTGTGTTAACCCACCCTCAAGCTGTTATATATCAGTGCCCACTCCCCGTGTGTGCGTGGGGGGTGGGTGGGTGGGTGGGTGGGTCATGCTGGACACCTGCTCCCTCGCCTCTCTCTGGCCCTTATCGGACTCCACCACCTGTCTCAGGTCTGGGTGGCTGGACACCTGCTCGCCTTGCCTCGCACCGTTCAAATTGTTTCTCCTCCTGGCCAGCACACTGGGCAACCCTCCCCCCAGCCTCCTCCTGTCCACGATTTCCTCCCGAGATAGCGAGACGCCGAGACGTTATTTCCTTCTAATCACAGCTCAGACGGGGAGTGAGTGGGGGTCAAAACGTCTCGTCTCGTCTTGTTCCGAGGCTTCAAAATCGAATGCCATATGGCTCAAACGATTGTCTAAAGAAAAAGGGGGGGGGGGTGTTACAAGTAGCGTGGGTCGTACGAAAGTCGTCCCTCAAATGTAAACAGACGAATCTTCTCCTCAGAAGAAACCGCTCCGGCGAGGGAACGAAGCGCTTCGAACCCGACCGAAGCGTTTCGAAAACTCGGCCCCTTGGTCGAGGCCCGAACCTGTGACCTCCATTCTGTCATTACGCGAACAAAACATGATAATTATTCCTCCCCGAAGCAGGTGGCAGCCCAGCTCAAGAATCCGTCCTATTTTCTTTTCTTTTTCTTCTCTTTTTCATGGACGTCGCTCACGCTAAAGACTACCAGATGGTTCGAAGCAGTTATGAGTGGAGGGTGGTTCGAGAGTGGCACGAGGGAGAGAACCCTGGGACTCTGTCCAGAGAGAGAGAGAGAGAGAGAGAGAGAGAGAGAGGGTGGGGGATGAGGAGGAGGGGACATTACTAGGGGACCAGCTGATGGCCAGGGAACACCAGGTAAATTGGAGGGACGGAGAGAGAGAGAGAGAGAGAGAGAGAGAGAGAGAGAGAGAGAGAGAGAGAGAGAGAGAGAGAGAGAGAGAGAGAGAGAGAGAGGAGTATGACCTCCGTACCTTCCATGGCCTACATCACAGGAGACGTGAGAGGAAGGCAGAAGCGAGACATAGAAGATATCAATACATCAACACGGAATAAAGATGTGGAAAGAGACCGAAGGAAGCTTAAAAAAGAAAGACAAAGTCAAAACCTCGTCCTATCCGTCGGTATAAACTTAAGACACTTACTTACCAATGAAGGATCCAATCATAATCATTGTCGACAGATGAAAAAGTGAACGACTTATACACAAGGACATTTGTAAATAAAGTCGAAACCTAAGTTTAAAAACGTATTATACCATACGAGAATAAAGTCCCCTATTGCTTTCGAATTGGGAAATACTTAAGAGAAGAAGTGAACTTAAAGCCAAGATGTCTAAAAAGCCTCCAAATCAGTGAAGTCACGCAGAATTTAGAGATGAAATGACATCTCATCATTTTGTAATGAAGGAGCGAGTAAAAACCTAATAGAATGTTACAGAGGATGTTCCTTTAGGATCTCACTACAAGGGGCGGCACTGTATATAAACAGACTGGAGTCGTGCCAATTTTTTAAGAAAGTTGGTAGAGAAGAAGTCTTGTATTACAGACCTGGAAGTCTGTAACTATGAATCATTGTCTGGAGATTACCGGAAATGATCATCAGATAACGGACGGAGGAGATTTTGCCTGGGGTAAACTATGGAAATTAGAGGCAACATGGATTGTGATGAAGGCAACTTTGATCAAAATTCCTAAATCTAAAAGTAGGAACTAATCAGAAGAGAGAGACGAGTGGGTAGAATACGTAGCCTTTTACAGTTAACAGGGACTTTGGGCAGCATACCTGGAAAGCAACTGATAAAGAAGATGGAATGTCAGTCTGGTGGAGGGGAGGCCTTTTCTAAATGGCCTGAAACCTTCCTAATTAGCAAGAAGGGACCGCTACCAGCCTGGGACGCCATTTCCCAACCTGGTGAAGGTCACATGTTGGTTTCTCAAGAAATCCATCTCTGGTTCCACTGCTGTTTCGGCGTGGATGACTTAAGAGTGAATGATAACATAATCCCTGGCGATGCTAAATGGATGACAGAGGTGTACGATGTGGTGAATCTAATTTCGATAAGAGGCAGATGTGGGTTTAGATAATCTAAGTGGACGACAATATGCAAATAAGTAAGTTAATGGCTGTGAGGGGGGGGAGGGGGAGGGAGGGGGTACTCTACAAAAATCAAACACGAAGAGCAAGACTTACGACTGCTCATTTGTCATTACGTAATTTACAACCACCGCATCTTGGGCGAAGGTTGTGTCGTGTTTACTACACAAACACAAATGATTTTAAGGTTACAAAGCAGAACTCTGAAGATAAATAACCAAGACATATGAGAATGATGTGTAAACAGTCTACCTCAGAGGATGCATGTGTAAACAGTCTACCTCAGAGGATGCGTGTGTAAACAGTCTACCTCAGTTTACTTGTTCACGTAAGACAATATAAGCCATTAGAATATCACTATAACCACAGGATTTCTTATATTATAATGCTCCATGTATAATCTGACCTGGATATAGAGTAATATACGTGATTAATGAAAGGTATTACTATGGTGGGGATGAGATGATGATGATGATGATAGGTGATTAAAAAACTCCTTTTTCTCTTCTCTGTCCGGCATATTTGGCATATTGGATCAGTAATGACCCCTTGACCCCCCCTATAACCACATGCTATAAGGAGGTTATACGACCGTGGGCCGGTTATGCGACCGTGGGCCGGTTATGCGACCGTGGGCCGGTTATACGACCGTGGGCGGAAGGGGCAAAGTGAGAGAAATGATGTACTATGGTAAAGGCCTATATCTGTCGGGGGGATGGGGGGGGGGGGGGGGGGAGGGGGGGGGAAAGGGGGCTGGTAATGGGGGAAGAAGGGGGGGTTAGGATAAAGGGTCCACACCCCCCACTACCCCTACCCCCCCCCCCCCCCCCCCACCACATCTTAGAAGCACGTGGCTGAATTCTATTGTTGTTCCAGAATCTCTCTCTCTCTCTCTCTCTCTCTCTCTCTCTCTCTCTCTCTCTCTCTCTCTCTCTCTCTCTCTGCCTCCCCCACCCCCTCTCTCCCTCTCTCTCTATCTCTATCTCTTCCTCTCTCTCTCTCTCTCTCTCTCTCTCTCTCTCTCTCTCTCTCTTTCTCTCCCTCTCTGTCTCTCTTTCTCTCTCTCCCTGACTATCTGTCTGTCTGTCTGTATGTCTCTCTCTCTCTCTCTCTCTCTCTCTCTCTCTCTCTCTCTCTCTCTCTCTCTCTCTGCCTCCCCCCATCCCCACTCTCCCTTTTCTTCCTCTCTCTCTCTTTCTCTTTCTCTCCCTCTCTGTCTCTGTCTGTCTGTCTGTCTGTCTGTCTGTCTCTCTCTCTCTCTCTCTCTCTCTCTCTCTCTCTCTCTCTCTCTCTCTCATTATATATACACGTCTATACAAAACCAATCAAACTACCTACGCACGAAACGAGCAGGGAGGGCGGGAGGGATGGTGATGGGGGTTAGTCATTACTACTGCCATGTGATGGGGAAATCGTAATTCAATTTTCTCATCTCGCTTCCCTTCGTCCACCACCACGTAATGCTGGCATCTCGACCACTCTCGCCCAGCACCTGGGGTCGACCCCCCTCCCCCCCGCTCTCTCTCTCTCTCGCCTACTCTCGCCGCGGGGGGGGGGGGGGGAGAGAGACAGAGACAGTGTTCTCGGGCCTCATCTTGGGCCTCGTCTGTCATGCTTGTTCAGGTGTCAAGGGAGCATGACTGGGCATCGTCATACACACACACACACACACACACACACACACACACACCTACACACACACACACACAACTCACCATCGCCTCTTAAGGTGTTCCAAGCTGCATCTCT